>NC_138771.1:588068855-588286355 GCF_965119305.1 Pelophylax lessonae
TAAATAATGACGCCACACATTTCTTGGGCTTAAATGGCCATAGCAGCCCTTTATTAAAAAACCATTAAACAACATTATTAACTTTATTCCATTTTAGTAACAAAAAACTTTCCAACCCAAATGTACTGATTGAATACATATCTTAGGTTAATGAAGGACGTTTTTACCATCGCATCAGCTGCATTAACCACCACTTTATTATCCAGGCCCCTAGCCACAGTTATGCCAGCTCAGGGACAATATTCTTACCATATTTTAAACCTGATGCAGCCAGATGACCGATAACCCCTTACTTTCTTAGTTGGAGAACCATGATGGGCCCTAACCCTTACCCTCCACGTACTGTATGTTTTTAATATTCCGCCCTTCACAAACCTGAGACCCCTTTCAAAGATGACCACAAATGAAACCTCACGTCTGTGTGGCCCGCCACAACCAAACCTCCTGCAGAACCTCCTGCAAACCCAGAAACCACATGTCTATGCTGACAGCTGCCAAGTTAACTCCATCTCCCCGTAAATAAATTAAATTATCCCCCTCCAGTTCACCATGGCGCACCGCAAGTCCACAGACAAAAAACCTAGCCACCTCCTTGTTTACTCTAATTCTTGCTTTATTTAGGCTGACCACTGATCGTGCCATGTGCCAGGATGCCCTACCAATGATATCTGACCACACCAAAACGGTGTCCGGGAATGAAGACCGCAAGTGTAAGAAATCCAGCTTAATGTCCTGATCAGTTCCCGCATTGACCTTGGTCCAAGATCATTACCTGCCTATTAAATCTGGCATATGACTGAATTTCTGGCATCACCCTGGACCACAGCATCCCAGGAACCCCGATCCACCTCATTACAGCTTCACTATGTGGGAAACCCCGCTGCCTGCCCTCTGGTCTAACTAATGCCCTCTTAGTACCCCAGTATACAGAGAAAGAGAAACAAGGCCACAAGGCATCCAGACTCTCACAAATAAAAACACACAAGATATAATGACACCAGGACTACAGGAGCTGTGGACGAATATATAAAGGAAAACGGTGGGATTCCCAAAGACCAGTTCGCCTAACAATCTGATTGGTAAGGCCCCAACGGGTCACTTCTGTGGAAGCCCCTATCCTGATCGAATGTGATGAATAATTCGCTACTGAGAAGCCTCCCACCAGCAAACATTTGCGGAAAACTACAACAAATTGATACCGCCTGAAACAATTGAACTTCAAAGGGGGTGGAACACCCCCGGGGTAAGCAGGCCATCAGGACTCCCAGCATCACGAAAGACACAGGATGGTGAGAATCTGCCACTCTGCGGCCCCTCCAGTACCTCAGAAAGGATTTTGACATCCCTGACATCCTCAACTGCAGTTAGTTTGAACATGTAAGCCAAGCCAGCCATTTTGCGGTTAAGTGCAGAAACAGAGGCGCCCTCCTCACAATTTGTTCCTATGAAATACAAAAACACGTGTAACCTATCCTCCTCCCCAAAACAACCACCCACTGAACTTACCAGCTCCTGCCACTCACGCCATACTCACTCATATGTATTCCACGTGGAATCTGCAACTGATCATCAAATAAATTCTGCTAAGGTGGCGAAACGACTTCCCACAACTGCCTGGGGCACAGGATTTCAAGCTGCTCCCCTCCCAGTGCCAACTGACGTAATCTGTACCACTGCAATCAAGAAAGTGCATTAGCCACATTATTCTCTACCCCTGGCACATGATCAGCATACAGAAAAGCATTTAAACTAAGACACTGCACAACTAAATGCCTAAGCAAACGAACAACAGGAGGCAAAAAAGCAGACACTGAAATAATCACGTGCACAACACCCAGATTGTCATAGTGAAACCATACATGGTGGTCCTGCTCCCACAGTTACAATCTCAGCACTATTGGAAATATTTCCAACTGTACCAGATTCCGGATGATGTTAGAGCTGCTCCAAGACTCTGGCAATCTCCCAGCGCTCCAACGGCCCTGGAAAAAAGCTGCAAACCCCGCTCGAGCCCGCTGCATCAATGTACAAGTCCAAATCATTGCTAGACACCACTGACCCCCATCTGTGAGGACCGCCCATTATAATTGTCAAGAAACATTTCCCACACCTGCAGATCATCCTGATGTTCCTTATGTAGTCTCACAAAATTTTGGCTTTATCCCTACAGTGGCTAAAGCCAACCGCCGGCAGAACGCCCGCCCGTTTCCCCAAGAGAGACTGCAACTGCACTTTCTTGTAATGGATAGTACTGGCGACTGTCCCCCGCAGATCCTCCAGCTTGTCCGGCGGTAGATGGCATTCCATATTCATGGTATCAATGACGATACCCAAAAACTTCAGTTCCGTAGTGGGCCCCTGTGTCTTATCCAATGCCAACGACACACCAAAGACGTCAAAAACATGTTGAAAAGTTGTCAACCAAATTAAGAAAGCATGGTCCCTGGGTGGGCCAATCACCAGAAAATTATCCAAGTAATGTATGACTGACTGCAGACCCAACAAATCTCGCACCAACCATTCCAAAAAGGAACTGAAAATCTCAAAATATGAACATTAAATTGCACATCCCATGGGCAGGCATCAATCAATGAAGTAGCTACCCACCCACAGGCAACCAGTAGGCGGAAACTGTCTGGGTTAACCAGCAACAAATGAAAGGCCGCCTCTAAATCCGTTTTTGCCATAAGGGGCATGATCGAATCTGTGCACCCACGCCACTGCCTCATCAAAAGACACGTAGGACACTGTGCACAAGGTGGGGTCAATTCCATTGTTAACCTATCCACCCCTAGGATGAGAAAGATGAATCAGGCAAAACTTATTGGGTTCCTTCTTGGGGACTACTCCAAAAGGAGAAACCACTAATTGGTCTATTGGCGGGGAAGAAAAAGGGCCCACCATTCTCTCCAAAGACACTTCTTTTTGCAATTTCCCTGAAACCACTTCATGAAGTGCATATGCCGATTTTAAATTGGCTGATAATAGGGGAGACTGGATAAAGCGCTCGGAATTGGCAAACCTTCCCGAAAACCTTTCAAAAGAAAAGCACCAGCTTTTCCACCCTCACTGGCATCCTCCCTTTTTCCAGCGTCAGTTGATTTACTCCTTCTTTGTTTAAAAAACTTTGACAGGGGATGCAAACCTCCACAACTGGAGCATTTGTGTAGAAAATGGCAAGATCCCCGAATCTGCAGGAACCTTCATTAAACTGCCAACAAAACCCTTTGCGCTTTGTGGCAGATGCTGACGAGGCAGCACACCCCTGGCCCCTCCAAAAAAGGGAGTGGGGCTACTCTGGCTTGTGTCATCAGTTTCATCCACAAGCGAGGGGCGCACAGCCTTCCGCTGGCGGAATTGGTCGTCATATTGCAACCACGCAAAGCCCTCATAAACTCTCAGGGCCTCACTAATGGAGTCTAGATAGCAAAACAGTGTCAGCAATTTGCTGGTGCCTATTCCCCAATAACACTGGCCAGAATATTAAAGGCCTGAAGCCAGATGGGGAACGTCCTAGGTATGAGCCGGTAATGCTGTTTCTCCTCTTCTTCTTTCTTGCTTTCGTCTGGCTTGACCTTATCAAGATTACATTTTTCCAAAGGTAACAACGAGAAAATATCCATGTAGTCCCCTTTTTAAATCTTCTCCCCAGTCTCTGCCTTGAGATGTGCTCTGAGAGGGCCCTTGTAGCAGACTTACACCTCACATCTTTCAAAACCTGCTAAACGTAGCCCGTCGGCAGCTGTCTCCAGCCGTCTCTACTGTTTTGGCCTCCACCATCTTATCCGTAATGCCAGGCAATTCCACCGCACCAGCAGACAATACGGGACCAATGTCACCACCTGCAGTCACTGCCACAGTCGCTGATTGCGTCGCTACTGGTGTCATCATAGACAACAGAGGCGCTCCATCGAGGGCTGTTTCCCTTTCCCCCGTAGTCATCCAAGCTGCTACTGGAGACACTGCTTGTGACGAGGAAGCCCCCGCATCGCCCCACGCCATCAGCTCCCTGCAGCCAGTTGCCAGTGCCATGAGAACACAAGACATCAGGATATCCTGACCCGCTCCTGCCGTTACTTGTTCCCCCAACCCCTGCTGTCACAGAGCACATTTCCTATTCCAGGCACTGCTCTTCCCAACACATCTCCCACAGACAATATAGGGCTGACACAAGGGGGACTGACTGGTACAGACACAGGCACAGATGTGGACTTACCAGGCTGTCTCGTGATTGCAGCCACACAGCCATTTCTCAAGCTCTCTGTTGATCCCAGGGCACGTCCTCTGCTGTCACTGCCGGAGTCATCTCACCCACCTCCAACTCCTTAAGCTCCCCCTCCAATTGTTCGCTCCTCAATTACATCATCGGCCACTGCCTCCCGCTCTGTGTGGCCGCCTGGCTGGTGTCTCCTCCGCTGTGCACTCTGACAACCAGACTATCTTATCCAGGACCTTCGCTTTTCCACACAGTGGCAGTGGCAGCTCCAGGGACATGGCCCGCGCCAGTTGGCATAACCATCTCATGCCTGGCCTCTCCACCTGCGGGGGAGGGGGTAGGGTTCAGACGGGCCAGCTATATGTTCCCTGAGAGCAGGGGAAGAGGGCCCAGGGGGTATAGTAACAGCAGATCTCCCTGGTGGGTCCCACTGCTGGCGGGGATTCTACCCAGCCACTGCAGCAGGAACAGAATTCGGCCTCTTCACTTTAGGTGCTAGAGGGGCCCTGATGGGGCTCCCAGAGTGGTGGCTCGCCCTAGGGGTCAATTCTGGGCTGAGGCGCACAGGAGGCCGAGACCTCCTCGCACGTGTGCGACCTGGGGCAGGGGATACTGAAACCTGCCCAACCCCTGCAGCACACTGGCCATTTAAGCGTTAAGCCACTGCATGCCATGCATTAGTGCTGCTGAACGCAGTTGTGAGAGCAAGCTCTCAATGTCCTCCATTCTGTACCTTGAGGCAGTGAGATCCAGAGCACTGGACTGCTTCCCAAATGTCTCCTTCACGCTGTCAGGATCTCCTCTGACTCTAAACCAACCCCTGCCTTCTACTGGACCACTGCTGCCATTCCCAGCCCCACCCTGCCACCCAACTCGAACAATGATACTGACCATATTTCTTATTTTAAAACCAAAACCCACCTCCTTATTGTAGCCTACCCAGCAACTCAGTCATGCAGGCCCTCCACCAATGCTGTGCATGCAGATCCAGGCCTTTCTTTCTTACTCAAAAACATAAACATTTTCCTTGTACCTGGATCCGTAGACTCCTTTCAAGTCTGACCAAGCCATCTAAATTTTATAACCCTTGAAAATTTGCAAATTACCTCCTTTGAAATGTAACAGGTTGGCCCTCAAATGGCAAGGTGATCTTGCATAAAATGAACATAGTAGAGAGTCATTAGCTATCCTTTTGTTGTGTAAAACACAGCTGGTCTGGTCAACATGTCAACTCCTAACATATGGCCAGTAAAAGAATGCACAGTATCTCACAAAAGTGAGTACACCCCTCACATTTTTGTAAATATTTTATTAGATCTTTTCATGTGACAACACTGAAGAAATGACACTGTTACAATGTAAAGTAGTGAGTGTACAGCTTGTATAACAGTGTAAATTTGCTGTCCCCTCAAAATAACTCAACACACAGCCATTAATGTCTAAACCGCTGGCAACAAAAGTGAGTACACCCCTAAGGGGAAATGTCCAAATTTGGCCCAGTTAGCCATTTTCCCTCCCCGGTGTCATGTGGCTCGTTAGTGTTACAAGGTCTTAGGTGTGAATAGGGAGCAGGTGTGTTAAATTTGGTGTTGTCGCTCTCACTCTCTCATACTGGTCACTGGAGGTTCAACATGGCACCTCATGGCAAAGAACTCTCTGAGGATCTGAAAAAAAAATTATTGTTGCTCTACATAAAGATGGCCTAGGCTATAAGAAGATTGCCAAGACCCTGAAACTGAGCTGCAGCACGGTGGCCAAGACCATGCAGCTGTCTAACAAGACAGGTTCCACTCAGAACAGGCCTCGTCATGGTCGACCAAAGAAGTTGAGTGCACGTGCTCAGCGTCATATCCAGAGATTGTCTTTGGGAAATAGAATGTGGCCAACATTACTGCAGAGGTTGAAGGGGGGGGTCAGCCTTTCAGTGCTTAGGTCATACAACGCACACTGCATTAAATTGGTCTGCATGGCTGTCATCCTAGAAGGAAGTCTATTCTAAAGATGATTCACAAGAAAGCCTGCAAATAGTTTGCTGAAGACAAGCAAACTAAGGATATGGATTTTTTGCTTAAAGGGTAAAGTGTAGAGGGAAATCTTGCACTCTTTACCTCTACACTGCATTACACATCCCTGATTTATGCACCTTTTTTGTTTTGCCCTCCTGAATCTTACTATGCATTACACACTCCTGTCCCTTGCATTCTGTGGATAACACTCTCTCTCTCTCTCCCTCTCTCCTTGCTTGCAGGCAACAGCATGTGGTTACAGCATGTGGTCACTCCCTCTCTCTCCCTCCCCCCTCTCTCTCTCCCTCCCTCTCTCTCTCTTTCTCACCCTCTGTCCCCTCTCTCCCCCTCTCTCTCTCCCCCCTCTTTCTCTCCCCCCTCTCTCTCCCTCCTTCCCTCCCTCTCTTTCTCTCCCCTCTCTCTCTCCCTCTCTCTCTTTCACTCTCTCTCCCACTCTCTCTCTCTCTCTCGCATCCTCTCTCTCCCTCTCTCTTTCACTCTCTCCCACTCAAATTCAAATTCAAATAAGCTTTATTGGCATGACCAAATACATTTTAGCATTGCCAAAGCAGTTGAGTTTGAGGGGGGGGGGGGTAGTGGGTAATATAAAGGGGAATGGGGGGTGGATCCATGTAAAGGATTTTTAAGTCCTCAGTTTTTCATGTCCCTCTCAGTCTGTGACACGCTGTCACATATTGTGCAGCTATTCTCACCATTGGCTCCTCTTCTCCCAGTAGGATTTGGAGTTTCCTCTTCTCTTCTATAGAATTGAAGTCCGGGATGAAAGTGGAGAGTCTCTGGAAGTGAGTGTCCCTCACTGATGAGTACTTAGGGCACTGTAGCAGGAAGTGGTCCTCGTCCTCCAGGACCCCCTGGTCACACTGCTGGCACAATCTGCTCTCCCTGGGCTTGTAGGTCTGTCTGTGCCGTCCTAATTCCATTTCCAGGCTGTGGGCGCTCAGTCTGTACAGGCTCAGGGTCTGTCTGTCTTTGGGCTCTTGTAGCACCTCCAGGTATGGGGCCAGTTTGTAGTCTCTCTGCAGTGACTGGTAAACAGTTAGTTTCTTCGAGTTTGTTATTTCATTTCTCCATTCTTCAACATATTTTTCTTCGGAATAATTTGTTATGTTTTTTATTTGTGATTTGTCAGGCCAGACTGTTGGGAGTTTGGGATAGACAAGGCGCTGATGAGTTGTTGCAGACCGCCAGGCTTGGGCTGGTTCTCCCCCCCTCTCTCTCCCTCTCCCACTCTCTCCCTCTCTCACCCCCTCTGTCTCTCTCACTCATCCTCTCCCTCCCCCTCTTTCACTCTCTCTCTTTCCCACTCTCTCCCCCCCCCTCTTTCTCTCTCCCTCTCCCTCTTTTACTCTCTCTATCTCTTTCCCACTCTCTCCCCCCTCTCTCTCTCTCTGTGTCTCTCTCTCTCCCTCTCCCCCCCTCTCTCTCTTTCTCTCTCTCCCTCTCCCCCCCTCTCTCTCTTTCTCTCTCTCCCTCTCCCCCACTCTCTCTCTCTCTCTCTCTCTCCCTCTCCCCCACTCTCTCTCTCTCTCTCTCTCTCTCTCTCTCTCTCTCTCTCTCTCTCCCCCTCTCTTCTTGCTTGCAAGCAACAGCATGTGGTTAAAATTCAGTTTTCTCCACATTTTACATGTTCCTCTTTAAAAACGCTTATGAACTCAAACATGCATAAACACAGATTACTGCGTTTACAAGCAGTTACGAGCATTTGGAGTTTGAAATGCCTGTAAACTACATTTCTGAACACGATTTATCTGCTTTCAAAAAAATTCCTGTAACCTCAACTGACTCTAACCTACTATAAAGTACTTTTTTTTTTTTTTTTTTCAGGGGCTGCTGCCAAGCCATCAAATGACTGGTGTCATTGCTCATCACATGTGCAACACCATGGCCTACCGCAGATCAAACAGAAGTTATTAGGGCAGCAACTTTGGCTGTAAAGAATAGGGGGGTTTATTTCGTCTTGATGTCCTTAGTGGTTGGTTGGCTTCCAGCTGTCATTTCTGAAATCAAAGTTAGAAAACAGAGATGATGATTGGTTCCAATGAAACAAGAAATTCTTTATCTTTTTAAATAATGTTTCCTGATTATATTTTTCTGCAGATTTACCCAGTAGTAAAATATGCAATGATTTTTTAATATAAATACTAGCACTAACGAGAAACGTGAATAAATATGTAATAAAATTATTTTTTATTCTGTTCCTTCCCTGATTATATTATAACACTGCATCTCTAACCACTTTTTACTGGTTAGTATCTCTGGTAAATATATTTTATTTTAAATAATATATATTTATATCTTCATAGAAGCTATGTGAGTGATGTGTTCTCTAAGCATTGTGGTGCCTTTGGTTGTTTAGGCTAGACGGCGAGCATTAAAGTAGCACTGATAGGTCCCTTTCATTAGCTTTATGAGCGCCACTAATCTGTCAGACATGTTATGCGTTTTACGAGGTCTATTAAACGTCTGCTTGGAAATTTAATGTAAACTGTCTGCTGAATCCCAGTAACAATCCTGCCGCAGTCAAGCTAGGAAATCATACATTCCCTGGCTTATACTGGATTTAAGGGTCAGGGCACTGTAAACTAATTTTTTTTTCAGTTTTGGTGGCTACTGGAGAGTTTAATCTAACTGGACTAAGGGGCATTTACCGCATGTGTCATTATGATAATTATATGGTGGTTTTGAGAGAAGAATGTTTCTCTCACTCAGATCTTAGTCAGAGAGCAATCCAATGACAGCTTTTGGATTTTATATAGCTATTTGCTCCCAATTCAGGCCTGCAATCACAGCACCTGGTAGAGGGAATTCTTAGAGCAGCTATTTTGTAGGTTTTATTAAATTACCATATTTTTGACAACTCTAGTGACAGAGGCTGCTTTGTCAACCTTATGTTCTCCATAGAGATTCCAAGGTCCCTCCTCTTTACATGGGTTTCTATCTTTCTTTTGTAGCACAACACTGACCCACGAGGGCTAGATGGACAGAGTGGGCAAGCATTTCAACTCAAGGCAATAGTGAAGCAATGTGTACAGATGGGCACCAGTCACTTTAAGATACAAAACAATAGGCTTTTATTGTCTCACACTCAATACTCCAGGGAGAGAGGTTAATAGTAATGGACACCCATCAGCTAGAACGAAGGCTTAAGAAAAGTACTTAAAGTATTCACAGAAGGAGAACCTTAAGATGACCCAGCATTCTGTGACTCTGTATAGATCCTAACTGAAAAATACTTGTCAGTTCTGATGAGGACACCCAATGGAGAAGACAACATACTCCAATGAGGTCAATACATCAAATTCCAACTTTTCCAGCCCTTCAAGACATCTGTAGTTTTACCATTGTTCTTCAATCCCCAAGCTAGGCCTCAAACTCAGTCCTTGCTCCAGCCACATGATCACCCTCCTCAGACAGCAGACCTAGGAGGGTTCAAGATCCAAACACATCTCTCCCCCGGAGCGAGGACGCCTATAGGAGAACTCACTTCCCAAGGTCACACTGAATATTTATACCCTCTACCAGCCTGCACCACTGGTAATAAACCTCTTAGTGATTGGCCAGGGAGAAATACTAATTAGTGCAGCATCTCATACTTTTGCTAGAGGTACCAATGACACCTAACTAGAGCCCAGGAGAAACTTAAGAAGGTTGAAATATCAATTCAGCTAACCTGAATGGAGCACACCTGCTTAGGGTAGGGTGGCTACAATTTTCTCCAGTATCGCCCCTCTTTGTGATAAGATGTTTAAATCTTTATAATATTCTCCCCACTCTTAGGAGAATATGAAAAAAAATCCCTTGCGAATATCTGTTAACATTCTACGAGGAGGGGAGCTGTAAGCTAGATAAGGGGGAGACCTGTGGATGTGGTGTATCTGGATTTTGCTAAGGCATTCGATACAGTTCCCCACAAACGCTAAATTTACAAACTGAGGTCTGTAGGCATCAACCACAAGGTTTTTTTCTTGGAGAGAAAACTGGTTAAAGGGGCGTGTCCAAAGGGTGTTGATAAATAATGCGTACTCAGACTGGTCTGGAGTGGTAAGTGGGGTCCCCCAAGGCTCAGTCCTGGGACCAATTTTGTTCAATTTATTCATAAATAGCATAGAGGACAGGATCATTAGCTCAATCTCAGTTTTTGCAGATGACACAAAAATAAGCAGGGCAATAACTTCTCATCAAGATATATTACAGAATGACCTGAACAAAATAACAGAGTGGGCAACTACATAGCAAATGAGGTTTAATGTGGAGAAATGTAAGGTACTGCACTTGGGGGCTAAAAACATAAATGCAAAATACGCTGTAGGGGGGAAACTCTGGGGGAATCAAGAATGTAGAAAGATCTGGGAGTCTTAGTAGAAGATAGACTAATCAATAGCATGCAATGTCAAGCTGCAGCTGGAATGTGTTGGAACTGGAGGGAGTCCAGAGAAGGGCAACTAAACTGATTAGGGGTTTGGAGGGCCTTAATTATGAGGAGCGTTTACAAGCGCTTGATTTATTCTCCCTGGAGAAGAGACGCTTGAGAGGAGACATGATCGCGATTTACAAATACTTCAATGGTGATCTCAGCATAGAAAAAAAACTTTTCAGTCCCAAGGAATGTAAGAGGACACGTGGCCACAATGCGATTAGAGGAGAAGCAATTTAACCTCAGGCTATGCAAGGGTTTTTTTTTACAGTAAGGGGAATAAGATTGTGGAACTCTCTTCCACAAATGGTGGTAACTGCGGGGAGTATGGCTACTTTTAAAAGACTCTTGGATGTACATCTCAAAGATCAAAACATTCAGGGGTATGGGAGATTAATACAGAAACACAACAAATGGATGGGAATGTAAGCGCTCCCCAAAACAATTGAAGGTGGGCACAGGAGTCACAAATGAAATGTCATAATGATGAATGGTCACAAATGATAAAATGTCTCATTTATTAAAACTGGTATAAATGCTGTTAAGCAGGATATGTCCAAGAAGTTAGGCAGTACCTGTGGTGGAGGTCAGGGAGGCAGGTGGAAACATCTCTCAAATCTCTCAGATGGTGGAGAAGCCCAGGGAGCGACCATACATGAGGAGTGGTAGAGAGGGAAATCAGTGGCCTGGGGATGGTGGGGAGAAGCACATCTACCTGTGGAACGAGCCGGCCGCAGGACCGCAACAAGCCGGCGTCTCCTCGCCTCAGCTGTCTCAAACGGTGTCGGTGGATGACGTCATCGGCAGGTGACGGTCAGCTTACGGGAGTCCGTTCCAGGCTGCAAGGCAGATGGTGAAGGCAGCCCCACAGTACTTGATGTGTCACGCACCAACAGCGGACATATCCAGGAAATAAGGGGATGATGGTAGAATGAAGATTGAAAACAACAAGGGGGGGTGGAGTGATGGAGATTACATGTTTCGGGACAAGCCCTTCGTGAGATCTCCAGTCGCATTATGCAAGGGGATTTAAATAGAGGAGGAAGGAGGAGTGAAAGGAGAGATGTTGCCAACCCCCCTGGCTCCCCCTTCAAACAGCTGCCGCTGACATGGACACAAGCATAACCACAAATAAACACAAATAAACAACAAATGTACATGAATACATGGTGAACAATAAATATATACATATATCAGAAATAAAAAATATATAGAAGAGACAAAAATGCAATAAAAATAAAAAAACAATGAAAAATAAAGAAACAATGAGCAAATGGAATGAAATGAAATAATGTGAAAAGTATATGTAAAAGGAAAAATGTATGGAACAAAAAAAAAAGGTATTTCTTGTAAAAAGAGGGGGGGGGGGGGCTGGCACCTTTATATCAAGGAATATCCAATTCCTCATTCTACCTATGAGGAGAAAGCATATTGAGTTTATAGATCCAGAATGTTTCTCGCAAAGCAAGGAGAAACGCTTGTTGTTGGTTAGGGTGCCTTTGGGAATAGATTCAATGGCCCAAACTTTCAAATCTCGCACATTCCCATTATGATGAGTGTCAAAATGGCGGGGGAGACTGTGGGGAACCTTTCCATTTTTGGTGGTCAACCCTTGAATGATGGCCCTGCGGTGTTCACCTATCCGCGTGCGTAGATGGCGGATAGTGCGGCCCACGTGAGTAGGTTGCAAGGACAGTGCAGCACATATACCACAAACTGTGTGGAACATGTGATGAATTGTCTGATGGAAAAAGAATTGCCTAGTGTATCGCAAAAAGAACTACGGCCATGGATTATGAACTGGCAAGTTAGACAGCTCCTCTTCTTGCATTGAAATGTGCCTACTCTGTCATTGAAATAAGAACTGATGTCCATGATTCTCTCACCTGTGGGTCTGTTTAGTTTGCTGGGAGCAATGCTGTTCTAGAGGGTGCGAGCCCTCCTATACACAACCTGAGAGGCTTTGGGGAGGTAGGGACCCAGTGATCAGACCGTAAAATTTACCAATGTTTTTTGATGATGTGGGTAATTTGTTTGAAATTATTGTTGAAACCAGTGATGAATCTGGCTTGATGGATAGCCGAATCCCTTGGAGAACTAGCCTCAGAGCCACTGGTGGAAGGTAAGTCCGTACAGGAAAGGAAAGCTGATTGCACAAGATCCTCAGGGTAGCCTTTTTCCAAAAACTTGGCCCTCACGAGTTGGCCTTGGGCAACATAATCATCCTTCCGGGTACAGTTCCTGCGGAGCCTCAGGAACTGGCCCTTAGGGATGTTCTTTTTCCAGGAGGGGTGATGGCAACTCCCAAAGTGTAAGTAGGTGTTGCCAGCCACCGGCTTAGAATGATTTAAAGTCACAATGGCGCCATCAGCATGAGTGAGCTCCAAATCCAAAAAAAAAACAGACGTACAGGGTAAATGACATGTGTGAAGGTCAAGCCCAAAACGTTGGTATTGCAATGGTCAACAAAAGCCTGAAAAGTGTCCATGTCGCTATCCCAAATGACAAGCACGTCATCTATATATCTCCCGTAATAGACTATATGCTTGGAAAAGGGGTTGTTGTGCCAGATGTTAAATTCCTCCCAAAAAACCATGGTGAGGTTGGCATAGCAAGGTGCGAAACTTGTTCCCATGGCAGTACCTCTGGTTTGTAAACTCAATACGCTTTCTCCTCATGGGTTGAATGAGGAATTGGATATATATTCCATGATATAAAGGCACCAGGCCCCAACCCCCCCCCCCCTTTTTACAAGAAATACCTTTTTTTTTTCCATACATTTTTCCTTTTACGTATACTTTTCACATTATTTCATTTCATTCCATTTGCTCATTGTTTCTTTATTTTTCATTGCTTTTTTATTTTTTATTGCATTTTTGTCTCTTTTATATATTTTTTGTTTCTGACATATGTATATATTTATTGTTCACCATGAATACATGGTGAACAATAAATATATACATATGTCAGAAACAAAAAATATATAAAAGAGACAAAAATGCAATAAAAAATAAAAAATGTCCATTTGTTGCTTATTTGTGGTTATGCTTGTGTCCATGTCAGCGGCAGCTGTTTGAAGGGGGAGCCAAGGGGGTTGGCAACATCTCTCCTTTCACTCCTCCTTCCTCCTCTATTTAAATCCCCTTGCATAATGCGACTGGAGATCTGACGAAGGGCTTGTCCCGAAACATGTAATCTCCATCATTCCCCCCCCCCCCTGTGGCGTTCAATCTTCATTCCACCATCATCCCCTTATTTCCTGGATATGTCCGCTGTTGGTGCGTGACACATCAAGTACTGTGGGGCTGCCTTCACCATCTGCCTTGCTGCCTGGAACGGACTCCCATGAGCTGACCGTCACCTGCCGATGACGTCATCCGCCAGCGCCGCTCGAGACAGCTGAGGCGAGGAGACGCCGGCTTGTTGCGGTCCTGCGGCCTGCTCGTTCCACAGGGAGATGTGCTTCTCCCCACCATCCCCAGGCCACGGATCTCCCTCTCTACTACTCCTCATGTATGGTCGCTCCCTGGGCTTCTCCACCATCTGAGAGATGCCACCCCACCCACCACTGCGCCAATGCGCAAGACTCTACACACTTGGCACTGCCCTAATGCGCACTCCTTTCTCCACCTTCAGTACACAAGCCTGCAATTCTTTCCTACCTGTAACTACACTGACACACATTCCTTGACTTACTTATATAGCACAAAGATCACTGCGCTCACCAAACAAATGTGATAAAAAATATTTTAAAAAACAGTGTGTATACTGTATATAATAAAATTGCTATGTTGCGGCTTGTTACTGTAATGCGTTCCCACACCTCATAAAATATGATAATCTCGAAAATACAATATTCCTAAAAATCTCCTGTGTGTACAACAAAAAACATTAACTAGCAGCAGACCAGTAGCTGAGGGCGCAGCCTAAGCAAAGGGCCTACATGACTGGGGTTTGGGCAAATAGGCTAGAAGGAATTAAGGGGTTAAGTATGATAAGGAATAAGAGTAGTTAGAGGACTTACCTTATTGGTGGAGGTTAGGGTGGGGCAGGGTGTGGTCACAGGGGTCTTCTGGTGGGACGTGCTGCTTGTAGCATCATTTCAGCAAGGGGACAGAGCAGGGAAAGATTCTCCCACCATCCCGCCCCCTTTTATTTGCTGTTTTTGTCTGGGGGTTTTTCCTTTTTCCTGGTAGGATGGTATGGGGGTTGTTATGGCAGCAGGCAGAGGTCGCTGAGTTTTTGAAGGCAGGGGATGGTTACGCTCTTTGGAGAGCGAGGGTCTAGGCCCATCTTCGGTATGGGTGTACCTGCCCTAATACGTGTCTGATTTAATATGGAAGTGGTTAAGCTGACTGTATCGGCTAGAGTATGGATAAACGTTTGTCCCCGAGTCGATGTAATTGCAGCTGGGGGCCCCTGGTGAAGCAAGTTGTTATACAGCCGGTTGGTCATTTAAGTGTGCCTTCAAAAATCTTAAGACCTATTAGAAGAGCAGGTAGCTGTATCAGGCTGGTTATGTTATGTTTTTCCTAAAAGAATGTTATATGGTATAATGAAGATATTTGTTACTTACGGTTGTTTAGTAAAGGGGCTGCTATGGCCATTAAAACCCAAAATAAAGTGGTATTGGTGTGAAATTATTTTATTTCGGAAAATGGTGAAGGACAAATGGTGGTGGTTGGGTAGGCTATTGTCACGGAACCATGAACCAGACGTACAACAACAGATAAGTGAAAATAAGACAGCTTTATTGAAAAACAAGCTATAAAGCAAAAGTCCAAACGGATGGCGAAACCGATGCAGAGTCTTTGCGAAGCCAGGGGTCAGGAACCAGCAGGGTAGTCAGACGAAGCCAGGATCAGGAACCAACAGGGTAGTCAGACGAAGCCAGGATCAGGAACCAACAGGGTAGTCAGACGAAGCCAGGAACAGGAACCAGAAGTAGCAGCAGTCTAGTAGCATGTGAACACAGGAGGACCAAGCAGGGAACTGAAGCCACAGACCTCCTATATATATGAGCTAGGCATCCAGCTCCTCCCAGTGGGAAGGAGGAGCCGCAGGGTGGGAGGCTACAAGAAACCCAGAAACCAAGATGGCCGCCAGCACATGTCAAACGAAGGAGAACAGCAAGAAGGTAAGACCATGACAGTACCTCCCCCTCAAGGGCCCCTCCTCCGCGGAGTAAAGAACGGTTTCTGAGGGAAGCGTGCGTGGAAGGCTCGGAGCAAGGCAGGAGCATGGACATCTGCGGAGGGAACCCAGGAACGCTCCTCTGGACCATAACCACGCCAATGAACCAAAAACTGCACCCGACCGTGGACCAGGCGTGAGTCCAGGATATTGCTCACCTCATACTCCTCACGATTGCCCACTCGGACCGGACGAGGCCGAGGAACCGAGGAAGTGAAACGATTACACACCAGAGGCTTCAACAGGGAGACATGAAACACGTTGGAGATCCGCATGCCAGGAGGAAGCGCAAGGGCATAGGCTACCGGGTTTACCCTGCGAAGCACTCGGAAGGGACCAACAAAGCGAGGCGCCAGCTTGGGAGTGGGCACTCGAAGGTTGAGGTTGCGGGTGGACAACCATACACGGTCTCCGGCCTGGTAGGAAGGAGCAGGCGCTCGTCTGCGATCAGCCTGGAGTCTCTGGCGCTGCGCAGAGACCTCAAGGGACTTCTGGATCTGTACCCAAGAAGCACGTAGGACGGAAAGGTGATCCTCCACAGCCGGAATATCCTGGGGAGAGAATACCTCCGGTAACACGGCAGGTTGGAACCCATAGTTGGCCATGAAGGGAGACGTCCCAGAGGAAGAGTTCACCGCCGTGTTCCTGGCAAACTCAGCCCAAGGCAGGAGGTCAACCCAATTGTCTTGGTGATCGGAGACATAGCAACGAAGGAATTGCTCCAAGGCCTGATTGGATCGTTCTGCGGCCCCATTGGACTGAGGGTGGTAGGCCGAGGAGAAGGAGAGATGAATCCCCAACTGGGAGCAAAAGGCGCGCCAGAACCTGGACACAAACTGACTCCCCCGATCCGACACAATCTCCTTGGGCAAACCGTGCAACCGGAAGACCTCCCTGGCAAAAATCGTGGCCAACTCCTGTGCAGAGGGTAACTTCTTGAGAGGAACACAGTGACACATTTTGGAAAACCGATCCACAATCATGAGAATGACCGTATGGCCTCGGGATGCAGGGAGGTCCACAATGAAATCCATCCCCAGGTGTGACCATGGGCGCTCCCCGGTGGCTAAGGGTTGCAGAAGGCCCAACGGAAGATGCCGAGGGGACTTACTCTGGGCACAAACGGAGCATGCCGCTACATATGCGGCGATGTCGGAACGTAGGGAAGGCCACCAGAACAGACGTGAAACAGCCCAGGACAGCTGATTCTTTCCAGGATGCCCCGCGGTCTTGGAGTTATGGTAGGTTCGCAACAACCGAGTGCGCAACTCCTCAGGCACAAAACATCTGCCGTTGGGTCTCCCAGAGGGAGCACCAGATTGAGCCGCCAAAATCTGCTCACCCAGGGGAGAGGTCAGGGTGGTGCGAATGGCAGCCAGGATCTGATTCGGAGGTATGACCGAAGTCGGAATCGACTCCTCCCTGGACAGGTCGGAGTACTGCCGTGATAAGGCATCAGCCCTGATGTTCTTGGAACCGGGTAGGTAGGAGACCACGTAATTAAAACGTGACAAGAACAGAGCCCATCTGGCCTGACATGGTGTCAATCTCTTGGCCTCAGAGAGGTAGGTCAGATTCTTGTGGTCCGTCAGGATGAGGACCGGAACCACCGAACCCTCGAGCAAGTGCCTCCATTCTTTAAGAGCCTGCACGATGGCCAATAACTCCCTGTCACCAATCTGGTAGTTGCACTCCGCGGAAGACAGTTTCCGGGAGTAAAACCCACAAGGAAGCAGAGGACCCTCTGGTGTTCTACGCTGAGACAGAAGGGCGCCTACTCCCGTCTCAGACGCGTCCACCTCGAGGACAAAGGGCAACCCAGGGTTGGGATGCGACAGAATCGGAGCCGACACAAAGGCGGACTTTAGAGCCTCAAAAGCTCGGATGGCCTCGGGCGGCCAGACCTGGGAATTACTGCCCTTCCTGGTCAGATCCGTGAGAGGCTTGGCTAGCATGGAAAAGTCCCTGATGAACTTCCGATAATAATTGGCGAAGCCCAAAAAGCGCTGCAGGGAGCGAAGACCACTGGGCTGGGGCCACTGTAAGACAGCCGAAACCTTCTCAGGATCCATGGAGAACCCCTCAGCGGAAATGATGTAACCTAAGAAGGTTACCTGGGATCGGTGAAATTCGCATTTCTCAAGGTTACCGAACAGCTTGTTCTCTCGTAACCGTTGCAACACTCGTTTGGCATCCAGAATGTGGGTCTCCATGGACTCAGAATATACCAAGATGTCATCCAGGTAGACCACCACACACTGCTGCAACAGGTCACGGAAAACATCGTTGATGAATTCCTGAAAGACTGCGGGCGCATTGCACAGCCCAAAGGGCATAACCAAGGATTCATAATGACCGGTCCTGGTGTTAAACGCGGTCTTCCACTCATCGCCCGCCTTGATCCTTACGAGGTTATATGCCGCCCTCAGGTCGAGTTTGGTAAAGACCGTGGCCCCTTTAAGGCGATCGAACAGCTCGGAAATCAAGGGTATCGGGTAAGCGTTCTTGATCGTTATGCGATTGAGACCCCTGTAATCGATGCAAGGCCTCAACTCACCGCCCTTCTTTTTCACAAAGAAAAATCCAGCCCCTGCCGGGGACGAGGATTTGCGAATGTGTCCACGTGAAAGCGCCTCCCTCACGTACTCCTCCATGGCCTCATTCTCCGCTACCGACAGTGGATAGACTTTGCCACGAGGAGGAACGGCACCAGATTGTAACTCGATGGCACAATCGTATGGGCGGTGCGGAGGTAGGGCAACCGCGCGCACCTTATCGAATACATCCCGGTACTCCTCGTATTCAGGGGGCAACAGAGAGTCCGAGGAAGTACACAGCAACTTGACAGGCCCATGGATGCAACTAGTCCCACACTGCGGTGACCACGAGAGGATCTCGGCCGATCTCCAATCGAAAATCGGATTATGCTTCTGGAGCCAGGGGTACCCCAAGACCACCGAGTAGTGTGGAGACGAAATAACCTGGAAGCAGACCGACTCTCTGTGGACGGCACCAATGGCTAACCCCACTGGAAGGGTCTCATGAGTCACGTGTGGCGGCAGAAGGGGTCTGCCGTCTATCGCCTCAAGAGCCAGAGGAGAACCTCGAGCCTGCAGAGGAATGGAATTGGCGGCAGCGAACACACTATCAATGAACAAACCACCAGCACCAGAGTCCACCAACGCCTGGGTCGTCACCGAGCCCCCGACCCAGGAAAGGACAACAGTGATCAGTGGTTTGTCAACACGGGAAACCGGGGACGAGGAGACTCCACCCAAGATCTGCCCCCGACAGGATCTCAGGTGCGAGCGTTTCCCTGGACGGTTCGGACATGCCAACCGAAAATGCCCACCGAGACCACAGTACATGCATCGGCCCTCGCGTCTCCGGAGTACCCTCTCCCCCTCGGACAGGCGAGCAAACCCCAGCTGCATGGGTTCACCCCCAGACAAGTCATCCCCAGGAGGCGTGGGAGGAGAGGGAGGCACGGGTGGGACAACAAAGGTAGGCGCCAATCTGTTAGGAGGCCTCCGCAGACTCTCCTTAAAGGAAGGTCTCTCCCTGAGTCTGGTGTCAATCAAAATCAGGAAAGAAATAAGAGACTCGAGCTCCACTGGTAGGTCCTTAGCTGCAACCTCATCCTTCAAGGCATCCGAGAGACCATGAGAGAAAGCAGCGACCAGAGCCTCATTATTCCAGCCCACCTCTGCTGCCAGGGTACGAAACTCAATGGCGTATTCAGCTACGGATCGTGAACCCTGTCTGATGGACATAAGGAGCTTCGCAGCAGAGGCAGCACGAGCCGGCACATCGAATACCTTCCGAAGAGAAGCAACAAAACCGGAAAACTCGGCAACCACCGGATTGTTGTTCTCCCATAAAGGGCTGGCCCAGGCCAAGGCCTTGTCCGAGAGCAGCGAGATTAAGAAGCCCACCTTTGATCTCTCAGTAGGAAAGGCATGTGGCAGCAACTCGAAATAAATGCCCACCTGGTTAAGGAAACCTCGGCACTGAGTTGGCTCTCCCCCAAAGCGCTGTGGAAGGGGGGCAGAACCGGACATACCCCGAAACACCGCGGGCGCAACAACAGGTGTCGGGGTAGACTCTGGCGCAACAACCGGAGCGGCAGTAGGAGCGGACCCAGGAGCGACAACCGACCCATCGGCAACGGGAGCGAAATGAACCGTGCGTTCAAGCAGGGTTTGCAACGCCACGGCGAACTGACCCAACAGGTGATCCTGCTGATCAAGTCTGGCAACCAGCGTGGGTAGTGAGGATGGCCCTGTACCGTCAGAATTCGTGGCCTGTGGTACCGTGCGTTCAAGCAGGGTTTGCAACGCCACGGCGAACTGACCCAACAGGTGATCCTGCTGATCAAGTCTGGCAACCAGCGTGGGTAGCGAGGATGGCCCTGTACCGTCAGAATTCATGGCTTGGTCCTAATGTCACGGAACCATGAACCAGACGTACAACAACAGATAAGTGAAAATAAGAAAGCTTTATTGAAAAACAAGCTATAAAGCAAAAGTCCAAACGGATGGCGAAACCGATGCAGAGTCTTTGCGAAGCCAGGGGTCAGGAACCAGCAGGGTAGTCAGACGAAGCCAGGATCAGGAACCAACAGGGTAGTCAGACGAAGCCAGGATCAGGAACCAACAGGGTAGTCAGACGAAGCCAGGAACAGGAACCAGAAGTAGCAGCAGTCTAGTAGCATGTGAACACAGGAGGACCAAGCAGGGAACTGAAGCCACAGACCTCCTATATATATGAGCTAGGCATCCAGCTCCTCCCAGTGGGAAGGAGGAGCCGCAGGGTGGGAGGCTACAAGAAACCCAGAAACCAAGATGGCCGCCAGCACATGTCAAACGAAGGAGAACAGCAAGAAGGTAAGACCATGACAGCTATGGCAACCGCAATATTGGACAATACCCAAAGTCAAGTGATCGATCAATATCGGATTTTCGTTGCTGATACCGATACCAATATTTTGGCAATTAAATATCGGTATCGGCCGATACTGGCCGATATTTTTGGTACATTTTAATTTTTTTTTATTTTTTATTTTTACACTTGACAGGTACTCTTGTGGAGGGATCTGGGGGTCTAAAATATCTCAAACCCCTCCTCTGCACTTAAAATCAGCCTGGCTGTTTTGAATGCTGTCATTTTTTTAAACTGGAGCTGAGTACCCGGAAGTGATGTCATGATATCACTTCCGGGTTTTTGCATGGAGACCCGATCAGAGCTGAATGCGGCTTTGATCAGATCTTTGGCTGTGTCCTGCCGAGGACAGCGGCCATGAGGGCTGCTTGCCCGGTGTTGTGCCGAAACCAGGCACTCGGCTCTGATCGCCACAGTCTCTAGCCATCTGCCATCCAGCTCCGCCCCACGAGCTAAACTGAATTCCGCTCCTACAGCCTTCTGCACTACAGCTCCTCCCATACTCCCTCCGCTCCGTGCAAGACTACAGTACTTTATTTGAATGCCTAGAGAAACTTGTCTGGGTCTCCCGGTGGGACAGGAGACACGGACGAGCCACAGAAGGCGACGACGGGGGGGGGGGGGGGGGGCGGTCCCCCCTCCCGCTCCCGCTCCTTGTAATGACAGCCAAGTGGCTTCTCAGCCGCATTGGTTGTCATTACAAGGCAGCCGCCCGTCGGCTATGGATGCCGGTATCGGGGCGATGCCTCTAGCTGCAGGGGTCACTCCGGTACAAGCACTTTCCCGAAATATCGGCAATATTGATAACCTTCGGGGGCGACTCCGATATATCGGGGAAAGTTCATATCGGCTCGATATATCGGCTTTGCCAATAATCGGTCGATTCCTAACATTAACAATACATAAAATGTGAGTAATCACTAGATTTATTATATACAGTATTAATAATCAATATGAGATTTAAAATACTCAGAAACAACACAGTTCACAATCTTCTTCATAAATGACATGTTCCCTATTGTGATATCACATGCATCCATTTACATGCATGCTTGCCATGCATATTCCAAAAAAAAATGTGTGATCCACCACCTCTCAATAGTCTCTCGCTTTATGTCTGACCTCCACAAGGGTAAAGTCAAACGTGACTTTCCCAGTGATCTTGGTAACAATCCTTCATCAATTCTCCAATGCATCCAGAAATCTGCCTGCATACCATTCTGTCACTCCGTCCGGACTCCATCCAATTCAGCAAAAAAGAAGAAATACTCTCACTGGCCACTTTATTAGGTACTCCTGTTCGATTGCTTGGTAACACAAATTGTTAATCAGCCAATCACATGGCAGCAACTCCACTAGATGTGGTGAAAACGACTTTCTGAATTTCAAAACAAGTATCAGAATGGGGAAGAAAGGGGATTTAACTGACTTTGAAGGTGGCATGGTTGTTGGTGCCAGACAGGCTGGTCTGAGTATTTCAAAAACTGCTGATCTAGTGGGATTTTCACACACAACCGTCCCTCGGGTTTACAGAGAATGGTCCGAAAAAGAGAAAATATCCAGTGGGCAGCAGCTGTGTGGAGGAAAATATCTTGTTGATGTCAGAGGTCAGAGGAGAATGGGCAGACTGGTTCAAGCTGATAGAAAGGCAACAATAACTCAAATAGCCACTCGTTACAACCAAGGTATGCAGAATACCATCTCTGAATGCACAATACATCAAACCTTGAAGCAGATGGGCTACAGCAGCAGAAGACCACGCCCAGTGGCAATCCTGTCAGCTAAGAACAGGAAACTGAGGCTACAATTCACACAGGCTCACCAAAATTGGACAGTAGAAATTTGGAAAAAGACTGCTTGGTCTGATGAGTCTTGTTTTCAGCTGAGACATTCAGATGGTAGGCTCAGAATTTGGTGTAAACAACATGAAAGCATGGATCCATCCTGGCTTGTATCAATGGTTCAGGCTGGTTGTGGTGGTGTAATGGTGTGGGGGTAATTTCTTGGCACACTTTGGGCCCCTTAGTACCAATTGAGCATAGTTTAAATGCCACAGCAGACCTGAGTATTGGTGCTGACCATGTCCATCCCTTTATGACTACAATGTACCCATCTTCCGATGGCTCCTTCTAGCTGCACCATGTCACAAAGCTCAAATCATCTCACTACTGGATTCTTGAACATTACAATGAGGTCACTGTATTCCAATGGCCCCCACAGTCTCCAGATCTCATCCAATAGAGGACATTTGGGATGTGGTGGAATGGGAGATTTGCATCATGGATGTGCAGCCGACAAATCTGCAGCAACTGCGTGATGCCATCATGTCAATATGGACCAAAATCTCAGAGGAATGTTTCCAACACCTTGTTGAATCTATGTCATGAAGAATTAGGGCAGTTCTGAAGGCAAAAGGGGGTCCAAGATGCAACTAGCAAGGTGTACCTAATAAAGTGGCTGGTGAGTGTATACCTATCATGGTTTAGTATTAAAACAAACCTTACTTTATTAAAAAAAGGGATGAAAAACTACTCACAAATAAAGTGCACTATCCAATCCAGTGCACAAGATAATTTTGCCTTTTTAAGATATAAATCACATTGCCCCCTTAACTACTTGCCGCCCGCGCTATAGCCGAAAGACGGCTAGAGCGGGGACCTAAATTGCCAGGAGGGCATACATTGACGTCCTCCCGTGCACGAGCAGCCTGCGCGCTCCCTGCGAAGCGCGCCTGGCTCGCTCTGTGATCAGCGAATTTATGAGACTCGCCTGATCACAGATCAAAGTAAGGAGGCGGTCCTGCCCCCTT
This sequence comes from Pelophylax lessonae, assembly GCF_965119305.1. Lineage (NCBI taxonomy): Eukaryota > Metazoa > Chordata > Amphibia > Anura > Ranidae > Pelophylax > Pelophylax lessonae. The sequence continues at coordinate 588,092,456 of NC_138771.1, forward strand.
ACTACGTGATCAGCTGTCAGCCAATGACAGCTGATCATGTGAAGTAAACAGCAGCCGGAGATCAGCTGTTTTTTTTATCCTCACACTGTCAGTGTGAAGAGTATAAAACAAACGATCACCGGCTGCTGTCAGGACATCGGTCCAGAAGAGGAGAGGGCAAATTATGCTCACCAGTGCCACCTATCAGTGCCCACAAGTGCCCACTAGTGTTACACACCTGTGCTACCTACCAGTGCCACCTACAAGTGTCCACCAGTGCCACCTAACAGTGCCACCTATCAGTGCTCACCAGTGCCACCTATCAGTGCCAATCAGTGCCCCATCATAAGTGTCACCTACCAGTGCCTATCATTGCCCATCAGTGCCACTCATCAGTGCCACCTATTAGTGCCCATCAGTGCCCATGAGTGCTGACTATTAGTGCCCTTCAGCGCCACCTACTAGTGCCCTTCAGTGCTGTCCATCAGTGCCCATCGGTGCCACCAATCAGTGCCACCTTATCAGTGTTCATCAGTGTCGCCTAGCAGTGCCCACCAGTGAAGCCTATCAGTGCAGCCTATCCGGGCCCCTCAGTGCCGCCTGATCAGCACACATCAATGAAGGAGAAAAATTACCTGTTTGCAAAATTTTATAACAAACTATAAAAACTGTTTGCTTTTTTGTTTGTTCAGCCAAAAATAAAAACCCCAGTAGTGATTGAAGATCACCCAAAGAAAGCTCTATTTGTTTGAAAAAAATCATAAAAATGTAATTTGGGTACAGTGTTGCATGACTGCGCAATTGTCATTCAAAGTGCAACAGCGCTTAAAGCTGAGAATTGGCCTGGGCAGGAAGGGGGTTTAGGTGCCCAGTAGGCAAGTGGTTAAGAAAAGCCATCAGTGTAAGCATATGCATAGATGTCTACTTCCTGTTTCCTGACATGTTTCGTCATGTGATCGGTGACTTCTTCATAGGATTTGACTTACTGCCACTGCACCAATGGCACTTGGGGGTAGATTACGAAAACTGGGGCACTCAGGATTTGGTGCAGCTGTGCATGGTAACCAATCAGCTTCTAACTTCAACTTGTTCAATTAAGCATTGGACATATAACCTGGAAGCTGATTGGGTACTATGCAGAGTTTCACCAGATTTTGCACTCTCCAGTTTTAGTAAATAACTTGCTTATTGTCTCACTGCCAAGGCACCAACTCATTGTTCTTGTACACTGTACTTGCTGCTACTGCACCAAAATCATTCTACTTTCTACGGCTGCTCATTCACCTGATCACTTGTCACCACAGGGAATTTGGTCACTGTGAGTACGAGACTTACCTATGTTCCCATTCTTTTAAAGACTTTATGACAAAGGGCAGTCACAGTGTTTAGAGTTTGATTTAAGGTAGAACTAAATGCAAAACTTTTTTCTCTTACGTCCTCTGACAGTCGCCGCCCCTTATATAGTCTTCACCAATGGGTATTGACTTCCTCTCCGCAGGAGTAGCTAGGCTATATGAGGGGCGGCAACTGTCAGAGGACTCAGAGAAAGGAATTTTACAGTAAGATTTTACAAAAATTCCGTTTTTTTTTTTTTTGGATAGAGTAAGGGAGGGTTATAACCTCCTGACAGGTTTTTTAGCTGTCTGTGTCCCATTGTGGAGATTGATATTCACTCCCTATCTAATAGCCAATAAAGGAAGTGATAAGAAATTCCCCCACAGTGAAGGAATTTGTTTTTGTCACCAGAACTAGTATCTCTATTAAAAGATTTCCCCTTTATTTCTGCTACGGGAATAACCCCAAATTTTGGATTTTCCTTTACTTTCACTTTTTGGTGATAATGATAAACATGACAGTTAGAGAGGGTGAATCTCCCTAATGAGGGTGAAGAAATGTCATCAGCACACCAAGGATTCCTCATAAAGGGTCCAAAGCTTTATTTCGTGGTCACATGGTAAATATATAGCAATGTTTTGGAACCACGCAGGGCCCCTTCATCAGGCAGGTGACAATGTGTAGTGCAAACTAACAAGTATTTAACAGACAATCCACCAATCAGCGCAAAAAGTTCTAACAAAGCCCCGCCCCTGGTGTGCAAATGATGTCATAGGCCCGCCAATATGCCCAGTATAAACTTATAACTTAACTAATACCCATGCAAAATGGATCCTTAGAGAATTAGCAATCAAGTTGTTAATAAGGATTTACAATGTGTACAAGAGAGTAGTGGTCACTAAGAAAAGCTAAAATGGTTATTCTGTTGAAAGAGTTTATAATGCAAACAGAGCTGTGAGCCATGCGGTCCCTGGACATTGTGTTTTATTGTAGCCTAGCAACATGGAGATGTGTAGCGCAGCCTCCAATGCTGTGCAAGCTTTGGCGCATGCACAATGCATATAGAGTACTCGGGCAGGCTGCACGGTGTTGCCAAAGCAACACCAAACACCATGGCAGCCGCCGGACAACATAATAATCGGGGCCGTTCAGGTGGGAAGACAGTGCCACCTACTGTGAAGAAAAGAGAGTGCATGGGAGCTGTGCAGTGTGTAGGGGGAAGACATGAAGAGAGAATCCTCGGTGTGCTGATGACATTTCTTCACTTTGAGTATCCACGGTTTGCATCCTATGGTCATTACAACACCCAGCCTCACTGAACAGCCGGGTATCTTCAATGTGTGTATGGGGAATATTGCGTTTGAATTATCCCTAATGAGGGGCGCAGATAGCAATAAAAACCTGACAGATGTTACAATCCCTCTCCATGCTGTCAAAACTAAAAATATTTTTGTCTTTAGTTATACTTTAACCGCTTCCGGACTGCCCGTCGCAGATATACTGCGGCAGACAGTCCCTCCTGCGCGGACCGATGTAAGGCTACGTCAGTCGTGCCCCTGCACTCGCGATCGTTCCCCGCTGAGAGAGACGAACGGGCAGCTGTTGTAAACACAGCTGACTGTTCTTCTCTCTGGAATGATCATAGAGCCCCTGTGATCCTTCTATATAGGATCACAGGTCTCTATGGTCATTCCATAAGCCCCGCCCCCATACAGTTAGAATCACTTCCCTAGGCTCACATTTAACCCCTTGGTCACCCACAGTGTTAACCCCTTCCCTGCCAGTGTCAATATTACAGTAACCGTGCATATTTATAGCACTGATTACTGTAGTAATGTCACTGGTCCCCTCAAAAGTGTCAAAAATGTCAGTTAGGGATCCAATCTGTCTACCGCAATGTCGCAATCCCGCTAAAAATTGCAGATCGCTGTCATTACTGGTAAAATATAAAAAACAATAAAAATGACCTAAATCTTTCCCGTAGTTAGTAGACGCGATAACTTTTGCGCAGACCAATCAAAATATGCCTATTGCGATTTTTTTTTTACCAAAAATATGTAGCAGAAAACAAATTGGCCTAAAACGTTAAAAACATTTTGATTTTTAATTTTTTTTTTTATTGGGAATGTCATATAGCAAAATGTGAAAAATATTGTTTTTTTTTTTTTTTCAGAATTGTCGCTCTTTTTTTGTGTATAGCGCAAAAAAAAAAAATTGCACAGGTGATGAAATACCACCAAAAGAAAGCTTTATTTGTGGGGAAAAAAAGCACATCAATTTTATTTGGGTACAGCATCGCATGACCGCGCAATTGTCCATTAAAGTAACTCAGTGCCGAATCGCAAAAAATGGCCTGGTCATTAAGGGGTAAATTTTCTGGTCCAGAAGTGATTAAGTACTTGCCTGGATTTGCTCTTTAAAGGAGAAGTACAGCCAAAGCCTGTTTGGCTGTACTTCTCCTGTGAATCGCAGGAGTGCAGTTCGTTCTGTACTCCTGTGGCCAGTTTTCAGCAGAGAAACAGATAGGCTGAATCCCTCAGTAAGCTGAAGTCACAGAGCCAGTCCAGGCTCGGGAAATATTGTAACCATATGGTCGGGATCAGCCCACATGCCTGGACTGGCACCCAGCTCAGCCTCTCAGCGGGGCGCTCCCATCCCCTCCACAACCCAGCACTCCAGTGAGTGCGGGGAGGCAGAGCAGAAAGCTACTGACTGACAGTTAGCAGCTCTCTGCTCATGGAGCTGTGAGAACCGAGCGATCGGCGGTGTTTGATTACTCAGTTCTCAGCCTTAGAGCCAGCGGGGGACAGATACAGCATTGGACAGATGCTGCATCCACCTAGGTAAGTATGATCCCCAAGGAAAAAAAATTCTAATAAACCTCGATTCATTTAACAAATTCATTGCAGAGATGTGGATCCCCGATGCCCAAAAAACTCTTTTATCAGACTGTGAAAAGGCCCTGTGTTATACAAGTGCTGCTGTATCTACATACAAGAATCTATGAAACATGATATTCAGAACAGCACGTTTAAATGAGAACATTAAGGGTTGTCTGTCTCCTTCTGGAGAACAGCTGCTACGGGGACGCCGCAACAATAAACAATAAAGCGTCAACATGATTAAAATGTAAACTCTTTCATTCTCCATAGAAAACATTAAACTGAAGAAATCATTTATTCTCTACATGGCTCCACTTAGAGTCTGGCGCCCTTTTTATAAGAGTTTGGATGGTACTTACGAGCTGCGTTTCAAGGTTAACGATTTCCCAGAAGAAGACTTACAAATACAGGCTAGGAATTTAAAAATTATTTTCCCCCAGATTATGTACACCTGAGGCTGGATGACAGTCCATTTACTTGTGGCCATATGCATTTCATTCCGACAGCTTGGTCATCCGAGTGTTTTGATATTCTGATCAGCTATAGAGAACATCAAACCATAAATTGTCTATCGAGGAAAAGGATACAGCATAGGGCAGCCTATGATAATCAGTTTTTTACCAGAAGGATATATTTACATCCAAATTATATACATTAGTTCCAGCTGCCAAAGACCATTTTGCGTGTCGCATTTAGTTAGGCATCTGTTTTTTTATGCCATTTGGCCTGGTTATTGGTTGTCAGATCTTTTTCATAGCTTCAGGAAGTAAATATATTACATAACAAAAAAAAAAAAAAAAAACAGATCAGCTAAGGCCAGCTATACACAGTATTACTGGTCATAGTATGAGTTCACAAACAAAACAAAGTATTTGCATTTTCTTCAACCAGTCCATTAGGATGTTTATGCCACTGGTGCATGCTGGAGGAGGATATAAACATTTGGGAAAGGCCATGTGCTCTCTTTTCCTCTAGGCTGAGGCCTAGGGAAGTGCAGCTGGATGGAGCTCTGCTGTTAGGCCCAATAACCTGTTTTGGGGCCTAACGTGTGCTTAAAGTTGTTGTAAACCTACTTTGTTTACATTTACCTATAGGTAAGCCTACATTAAGGCTTACCTATAGGTGCTATAAATATCTCCGAAACTTGCACCGTTTAGGAGATATTTACAATGCATGCAGCTGATGATGTCATCGGCGCATGTGCTCTGAAGGAACGGCCACCTGTGCCGTTCCTTCAGATCCCAGTGCCGTGAATGGTGGCTCCCGTGCGCATGCGCGGGAGTGATGTAATCGCGCCACCGGCCAATCAGATGGCCGGAGGACGAGATCCAGGAAGCAGGACGGCCTAACATGTCGGCCGTCCTGTCGGCACTGAGGGGGCTTCGTTTTTAGGTAAGCACTTCATAATAAGCTAGTATGCGATGCATACTAGCTCATTATGCCTTTGTCTTTGCGGGGTTTTTTTTCACCTTTTTTTAGCGGGTTTACTTTCTCTTTAAGTGGTCCTAAAGCTGTCCTGCCTAGTCTAGAGGAAGCTGTGCCAAGGAGGAGACCCGGGTCTTAATGCGATGTGACCTGGTTATTGGTGGTCAGATATTTCTCATAGCTTCAGGATGTAAATGTGTCACATAACAAAAAAAAACAAAAACAGATCAGCTATTAATTGTTGTTAATTGATCGATCAATTTGGGTACAGCCAGCCTGCTGGATTCTCTTGGCGAATTTCACAAGCAGCTGCTTTAGCCGCTAGCGATAATCGCTGTCATCTCCCAGTGGGGACAGCTTCCCCTGCCTGCCCCCGCCCGGGAGAAGACAATTGCTCGGCAGGAGGGAATCCCCTGTCAGTACTGCCTGTGTTGATGGGGAAAACCCTTGGTTTCAGGAAAGAAATTTGCACTGTGTATAACCTGCCTAAGAATGCCTAAGAATCTCAGTTCCTTTTGTTCCATAGGCAATTTATAATGGTATCCACAAACGATGAGCGCAAAAAACCTTTGTGAATTAGTTGGGATCTAAAGCAGCTGTGTTATTAAAAACAGCACCGCTCTTAGAGGTCAGAGGCTATAGGGATCTTGTAGTTCAGCATCCTCTGTGCTTAAAGTGCAGTTCCACCCTAAAAATAACTTTGCAGCATCAGGTAGAGTAAAAAACCTGAAAAAGAATTGGATAGTTAATTTTTTTTTTTGTCACTTACTTTGTTTTTAATGAAAATTAACTTACCTTCCTTCCTCTTCCTCCTTGTGCGGCCGCGGCCCCCAACGTCACTTCCTCCTTTACATTGCGTCCTGGGAGATGAGCGTCATCAACTCCAGGATGCATTGCGAATGGCCGGCCGCTACTCTGATTGCCGATCGCAATCTACTGCGCAATAGGGGGTTATTTTTAGGTAAAAAATGTGTATGTGGCCAGAACTCCGCTTTAATTGCATGGGAAATCAAACCATTTATGGGTCTCTCATTACTGCCTTAGATAGATTTTTTTTGTTTGCTACCCAATTGGCCATAACCTATTGGATTATGCTGTCTCCTGGATCCCTAAGCCATACTCTATAGAAGCCATGGTTTCCATGCATTGCACTGATGATGGTCAGCAAGCATTAAAAAAGAAGCTGGCTCTATAATGTTAGGCTGTGTCTTTTTTGTAAACTAGCAGTTCTAGATACACAGTTGGCCTATAGGAAAAAACATATTTGCATGGTTTGATCTACTGTCCTAAATTGAGTCATAAACCCAAATTTTGTATTTCTAATATATGTAGGTGAGGCATTCCCATACCTTTCATTTTAGGAAGGCTCTACTGTTCTCTATACTTGTTTAGTGGATGACTTTTTGATTCATTTTAGCCTTACCATAACCTGTGTGGCTCCCTTGTCCTAAAAAGGAACTACTATGTAAATTATAGTTTTTGGCTGGACTGTATTTAACTCAGTTTGATTGTATTTTTTCCCTCTGGTTTTTCTCTAAGCTTAAGTTGGCTTGTGATTTCCCACTGGTGCCAGTAGATGTCACTTATATCACTGGTCACAGTATGGGATTTCACAAACAAAACTAAGTTTTAAATATTTAAGTTTTCTTTAGCCAGTCTAGTAAGATATGTATGCCACTGGTGCATGCTGGGGGAGGATATCAATATTTATGCTCTCTCACTCTTCCCCAGGGCTGAGGCCTAGGGAAGTGCTGCTGGAAGAAGCTTTGCTATCAGGCCCAATAGCCTGTTTTGGGGCCTAACGTGTGTTTTAGTGGTCCGAAAGCTGTCATACCTGGTCTGAGGAAGCTGTGCCAAGGAGGAGACCCAGGAGTGGGCCTTTGCTGGAGAGGTCAAGGAAGAAGTGACTCACTTGGAGGACACACTGAAATTTTGGAACATGCTTACAGTGTTGCTGGGTCAGCTTAAATTTTCTAACACTAAGAACTAGACATTGATCTGGAAAGTCTGAAAGTGATATCTGGGATCCTTAACCCTCACCTCCTGAACCATTCTGAAATAAAACTTTAAAAAGACAAATGTGACTGCCACCCAATATCCTATCTCAGACCCCTCATGTTGGCCATGGACTTAGTCTTATGGTGAAATTCTAGCCCACCCTGGCCTCTGGGGGTGCTGTCTTGCCTTTGGGGTGTCAGTGGGGTGCTACACCTGTATTGTTATACTGTAATTATTTAGATCAGGGGTCGCCAAGCAGTGGTCGATGGACCACTGATGGTCCACAAGAAAATGTTGGTGGTCCCCAGGGGTTCTGCTGCAAATTAACATTGTGACAGATGTATACCGCCCAATGTTGTTTCCAATGTTGTTCTCAATGTATGCTGACAGTCAATATTTGATGCCTCCTCTGTAGTTCTGGCTCTTGTGAACTCGGAGGGAGGTGAAGAAGGAGGGGACTTCCAATGGGAGCGCTAATCACTGACTGTGGGAGGGAGCATGGAGCTTGAGCACATGGCTGAATAAGGAGGTGAGATCCAATGATGAGTCTGTGTAAGGCAGCAGTGTGATGCAGACTTGGGTGGGGATGGTTAGAGAGCTGAAGCATTGTGTGTATAAGGCATGTAAATTCATGTTGGTGGTCAGCGGGATTCAAAATTGTGATTTTAGTGGGCCGTGATGTCCGAAAGGTTGGCAACCACTGATTTAGATCACAAACAAAAGTCTTTGTTGAATTGATTTGCAAATACATAGGAAGACATGACACCACATCAAGTTACCTTTGCAAAGTGTGGTCCCTCTCTAAACTATATGAGCACCCACACTATGCCATTCTTATATCTATAAATAAACTAGGAATAAGAAAAATGTAAACATTATATCTTCTGCGCAACTACAATATCAACCAAATACTGTATATTACAACCATGTGCAAATGCATGTGAGTGAAAACCACAGAACACCCAAAAACATTCCCATGTGGGTGCTACAACAATGTAAATAAATAATTTAACTGGGCAGACTATTGAATATGAGATTTTATTTAGGAATTTGTTTAGGATTTAATATTTTTAATTTCAGTTTTGATGAAAACATTTTATTGTATATTGAGGTCATTACTATAAGAGCTGAACTTTTTATTTTTTTTTACATAGACTGGGAATAAGCCCACCCTTTTTCAAAGTAGAGCAACATGCTGGAGTCCCAGGTTCTAGCATGTGTAGTATGAAGTAGTTTTTATGACATCTATCAGTGGCATGGGCAATTCTTATGTTTTTAACGCATACTTTTAGACAAGATAATTTGGTTTGTTGCAGGCTGGTCGATAAGTTGAGCTGGGAATTTTCTTTGGTTTTGTTTGACATACAGTGCATTGTGAAAGTATTCGGCCCCCTTGAACTTTGACCTTTTGCCACATTTCAGGTTTCAAACACAAAGATATAAACAAAATTTTTGAAGAATCAACAACAAGTGGGACACAATCATGAAGTGGAACGACATTTATTGGATATTTCAAACTTTGTTAACAAATAAAAAACTGAAAAATTGGGCGTGCAAAATTATTCAGCCCCCTTAAGTTAATACTTTGTAGCACCACCTTTTGCTTCGATTACAGCTGTAAGTCGCTTGGGGTATGTCTCTATCAGTTTTGCACATCGAGAGACTGAAATTTTTGCCCATTCCTCCTTGCAAAACTGCTCGAGCTCAGTGAGGTTGGATGGAGAGCGTTTGTGAACAGCAGTTTTCAGTTCTTTCCACAGATTCTCGATTGGATTCAGGTCTGGACTTTGACTTGGCCATTCTAACACCTGGATATGTTTATTTGTGAACCATTCCATTGTAGATTTTGCTTTATGTTTTGGATCATTGTCTTGTTGGAAGACAAATCTCCGTCCCAGTCTCAGGTCTTTTGCAGACTCCATCAGGTTTTCTTCCAGAATGGTCCTGTATTTGGCTCCATCCATCTTCCCATCAATTTTAACCATCTTCCCTGTCCCTGCTGAAGAAAAGCAGGCCCAAACCATGATGCTGCCACCACCATGTTTGACAGTGGGGATGGTGTGTTCAGGGTGATGAGCTGTGTTGCTTTTACGCCAAACATAACGTTTTGCATTGTTGCCAAAAAGTTCGATTTTGGTTTCATCTGACCAGAGCACCTTCTTCTACATGTTTGGTGTGTCTCCCAGGTGGCTTGTGACAAACTTTAAATGACACTTTTTATGGATATCTTTAACCACTTGCCGACTGCCTAACGCCGATCTACGTCGGCAGTCAGCCCCTCACAGGCAAAGTGACGTAGGGCTACGTCACTAGCCTGTGAGGGTCTAGGGAGCGAGCGCGCGCCCCCGGAGGCGCGCTCCCGCTCCCGCTCCCGCGTGGTCACGGACCCCCCCGCGCGTGTGACCGGCGGACCCGATGTCCGCTGGTCACTCGGCGATCGGCGGGGGAGAGGGAGAATGTCAGGCAGCTTGTGTAAACAAGCCACCTGTCATTCTCCTTGCTGTTAGGATACTGATCTCTCGGATCTAGTATGTAGATCCGTTGATCAGTGTCCATACAGCTCAAGCCCCAGCCAATCACAGTAGAAAGCATGCCCCTAGGGATACACACAGCCCCTCCTTCCCAAATAAAGTTAACCCCTTCACTACCAGTGTATTTTTACAGTAACAGTGCATATATATAGCACTGATTACTGTAGAAATGTCACTGGTAACCCCAAAAGTGTAAAAAATGTCAGTCAAGGGTCCGATCTGTCCGCCCCAATGTCGCAGTACCGCAAAAAAAATCGCAGATCGCCGCCATTACACGTTAAAAAAAAAACAACAAAAATGACAGAAATCTTTCCCTTTGTTAGTAAACGCGATAACTTTTGCGCAAACCAATCAAAATACGCTTTTTGCGATTTTTTTTACCAAACATAGGTAGCATAAAACAAATTGGCCGAAAAAGTAAAAAAATTTTGATTTTTAAATTTTTTTTTTGGGGAATTTCATATAAAAAAATGTGAAAAATATTGCTATTTTTGCAAAATTGACGCTCTTTTTTTGTTTATAGCGCGTGATCAAAAAATCGCACAGGTGATGAAATACCACCAAAAGAAAGCTCTGTTTGTGGGAAAAAAAGGACGCCAATTCGTTTAGGTACAGCGTCGCACGACCGCGCAATTGTCCGTTAAAGTCACGCAGTGCCGAATCGCAAAATACCCCCTGGTCGGAATGGGGGTAAAATCTTCCGGGGCTTAAGTGGTTAAGAAATGGCTTTCTTCTTGCCACTCTTCCATAAAGGCCAGATTTGTGCAGTATACGACTGATTGTTTTCCTATGGACAGAGTTTCCCACCTCAGCTGTAGATCTCTGCAGTTCATCCAGAGTGATCATGGGCCTCTTGGCTGCATCTCTGATCAATCTTCTCCTTGTATGAGCTGAAAGTTTAGAGGGACGGCCAGGTCTTCGTAGATTTGCAGTGGTCTGATACTCCTTCCATTTCAATATTATCGCTTGCACAGTGCTCCTTGGGATGTTTAAAGCTTGGGAAATCTTTTTGTATCCAAATCCAGGTTTAAACTTCTCCACAACAGTATCTCAGACCTGCCTGGTGTGTTCCTTGTCCTTCATGATGCTCTCTGCGCTTTAAACTGACCTCTGAGACTATCACAGTGCAGGTGCATTTATACAGAGACTTGATTACACACAGGTGGATTATATTTATCATCATTAGTCATTTAGGTCAACATTGAATCATTCAGAAATCCTCACTGAACTTCTGGAGAGAGTTTGCTGCACTGAAAGTAAAGGGGCTGAATAATTTTGCACGCCCAATTTTTCAGTTTTTATTTGTTAACAAAGTTTAAAATATCCAATAAATTTTGTTCCACTTCATGACTGTGTCCCACTTGTTGTTGATTCTTCAAAAAAAATGACAGTTTTATATCTTTGTGTTTGAAGCCTGAAATGTGGCAAAAGGTCGAAAAGTTCAAGGGGGCCGAATACTTTCACAATGCACTGTACATCGCCCTTCCATGTGCTCCTTGCTGCAAAGGCCAGTTATAGGTGGGGGCAGTGGCTATTTGTTTGTACTGTTGGAATAATGGGGAGAGGACACACTGGATACCTTTCCTGCCATTGTGCTATATGCTAGGTGTCCACTGTGCCTTTAAGGAGGGGTGGGCTCCCTCCAAGCTCACTTGCCCTCTGCCTATCCATTATAGTGTATGTGCTTCCACTTTGGAGGCTCTCAAAAATTAGAGTTAGGTCTGCAGATAATACTGGGGTGCCATGAAGTGGCTCTGCAGCTTACGCATGTATTTGAAAATATGTGCAAATGAAACCACTGTTTTAACACATTCTGTTAGACAGGATCATTTGGTTGGTTGCAGGCTGGTCGGTAAATTGAGAGGGGAATTTTCTTTGGCTTTGTTTGACATGCATCGGCCTTCCATGTGCTCCTTGCTGCAAAGACCAGTTATAGGTTGGGCAGTGGCCATTTGTTTGTACTGTTGAACTTCTTCTTATGCCTGTAATGGGCGCCCCCTGCACACTGAGGCTACATGCGATGGTGTGGAACTTTACTAGTGTAATATGTTACTTTTGACAAACTTCAAGGAAAACTCCTCTAAACACTCTTGAATTTAGATGAACTAACAGGCTGCAATGCTCTCAATTCCAGAACAGTTGCCTATTCAACACACAGATATGGTACTAAATACATGCAGGGAGAAGCTGCAGGTTCACTTTAAATCTAGCCCTTGCAGCATCTATTATTTACCCTTCTTTCACTTTGCACCATTCTTTTCACAGCTGGTAGTAAAGAGAAGAAGCCTCGTGTAAGCTGTCATAGGATCCCCTTTGGAGCTCAGACACGAATGGGGACTAAGCCAATCACCAAACCCCAGTAATGTCACATGACAGAAAGGGAGAGAGTCATATGATCCTTATACCCAGAAGTACCAGATAATTCTCTTCACTCATATTGGTAAATGGCAGAAGAGCATGGAAGAATTGAGTATATGCAAAGAGGCCCAGCAAAGTGAAGCTATTACTTTTCTCTGCATGGGTTAAAAATGTGGAACTTCCGCTTTAAGTACTCCTGACCCCCTGACATGCCACATTTGGCATGTCATTTTTTTTTTGGGGGGGGGGGGGAGTGGTTACCTAGTTTTGACAGGTATCCACTTCTACTTCCACTCGGGGCACCGCAACTTCTCCTCTCCCCCTCCCTCCCTGCAATCTTCTGGGAACGTCAGAGGTCCCAGAAGATTGCCCAGCCAATCAATACGCGCAGCGCGACTCACGCATGTGCAGTGCGCACACGACTGTGAAGCCACATGCTGTCACAGCCGGGTTGCCCACACTAGTGATGCCGGCGTCGCCAAGAGGAGAGATAGAGGATTGAGGCTTCGGGCGGCTGCATCACTGGACCGTGGGACAGGTAAGCGTGTGTTTATTAAAAGTCAGCAGATACACTTTTTGTAGCTGCTGACTTTTAATGAACACACAAAATGCTGGAACTCCACTTTAAGCAGAAGTTTACTTAAAAGTACCACTAACTGCTTCTCTGTCACAGTCCAAATAGATTTCAAATACTATGTGATGAACAAGCCTAATAAAGTGACCAAATATCTTATTTACATTTCCTAGCTCAGCCAAATCCACCTTTAATTGTTTCCCAAAAGCTGCACCTCCAAGACACTATGGCTCACAATGGAAGGGTTTTAGCAATACTGGTAACTCTACTCTAAATTCAGGAGCAGTGCTGCATCATTGCCACATTATCACAGGAAACGGTATTAGGTGGACTTTATTGGCAGGATCAACAGGTATTTATTGGACTATTCAAAGGACTAAACACTGCACAGCAAACACAGCCAAGGGAATTCATAAAAAGTGTCTAAGACACTCTTTAGAGATCTCATGTGCCACCAAATGACAAATGACGGTCCAGGCAACAAATGAATGTACCTGTTGATAACAGGTACTTGAATCTAGGACATGCACCATGAAAACGCACTGAAACCAGAGTGTCTATACAGACCCTCTGTCCTCAGTGCCACCGTGCCTCCTCCTGCCGCTGCATTTGTCACACAAGAGAGTGAAGCACCAGGGAGTTTTGTATCTGGGGGTGTAGAGCTTAATGTGGATTAACAGACACTAGTTTCCTATTAGGTTCACTCACCTTGAGATTGACAGAAGGCATTAGGGGGACCTTTAGCAAATAGACAGCCTGCAATTGGTAAAGAATCTGCTCACTGCCTGCTATTTATTAAAAGGAGAGAGCGGGCCTGATGAGGAACTAGTGTCTCATCTTCCCCATCAGGCTCTGCCCTCTGCACTGTCACTGGTGACCAGGAGGCAGGGGGGTGTAGAGCAAGGGTGTCCAACCTTTTGGCTTCTCTGGGTCACCTTGACTGTAGAGATATTTGCTCGGGCCGCATACAAAATATATACTATAGTTAAGGTATATAAGTAATAAAACGATGCCGTGCCCCCCCTCCCCCCACACTAATTTAACACAACTAGAGGATGATCAAATGAAATGGAATCAGTATACAGGGGTTTACTTCTTCTGAGAGATATTAAAGGAACACTCTAACCACCATGACCACTTCAGTGATTTGAAGTGGTCATGGCGGTATGAGTCAGAAACACTGCACATGCTGGGATATTTGCAGTTATGTGCTGGAAGCTAGTTGCCCCCCTAGCACATATGACTTAGGCAGCCAGAAAATGTCATGTCCTTATTTATACATGTATGAACAAGGACATGACATATTATGACAAAACACAACTAGTTTTTAAAAAACATATTGCAACAATTTACACACACTATTGCACATACCTTTTCTACATATTTTGCAGACTGCTGGTGGTTACTGCTGGCGGTTACTGCTGGCGGGTACTGCTGGTGGTTACTGCTATCCGGTGCTGGTGGGTACTGCTGGCGGATACTGCTGGCTGGTACAGGTGGGTACTACTGGTGGGTACTGCTGGCTGGTACTGGCAGATACTGCTGGTGGGTACTGCTGGCTGGTACTGGTGGGTACTGCTGGCTGGTACTAGCGGGTACTGCTAGTGGGTACTGCTGGCTGGTACTGTCGGGTACTGCTGGCTGGTACTGGTGGGTACTGCTGGCTGGTACTGTTGGTGGGTATTTCTGGCTGGTGCTGTCGGGTATTGCTGGCTGGTGCTGGCGGGTAATGTTGGTGGGTATTGCTGGCTGATGTTGGCAGGTACTGTTGGCGGGTATTACTGGCTGGTGCTGGCGGGTACTGATAGTGGGTATTGTTGGCTGGCGCTGGCGGATACTGTTGGTGGGTATTGCTGGCTGGTTCTGGCCAGTACTGCTGACTGATGCTGGCGTGTACTGTTGGCGGGTATTGCTTGCTGGTGCTGGCGGGAACTGTTGGTGGGTATTGCTGGCTGGTGCTGGCGGGTACTGTTGGTTGGTATTGCTTGCTGGTGCTGGCTGGTACTGTTGGCAGGTATTGCTGGCTGGTGCTGGCGGGTACTGTTGGCGGGTATTGCTTGCTGGTGCTGGCAGGTACTGTTGGTGGGTATTTCTGGCTGATGCTGGCGGGTACTGTTGGCGGGTATTGCTGGCTGGTGCTGGCGGGTAATGAAGTGTCTTTCATATCATCAGGTTACATGAAGGAGTACTGTAACAAAATCAGGAAAAATAAGGAAGGTCCATGATAGTCCTTTTAAGCAATTGTACTGGATATGATCCTGGCTCACTTTGTTCCCGAGTTTGCAGGTGATTCCACTTTTCTTTCCTCACGCAGTTTCTTTGAGATTTCTTTCAAAATTGCAGTCTGACCAAAAAATATTGTTTTATCCTTTTAGAAATGGAAGAGCGGTTAATATGTAATCTTGTGTCCGACTCCTAGAAAAAATATTGACCCCATAAATACCCTTCTACTTTAGTATAGTTATTTTACAACAGCAACCAAAACAGAGCATTAGGTTTTTCTTTTTTCATTCATCTACATGTATACAGTATGATTGATAGAGGTCAGGGAACCACCTTCTCCAATGGATTGCTTTTCTAGAGAACTCCTATAAAATCAATCCTGTCTGCTGTATAGATATAAATGAAAAACTTTATAGAATGGCCCATATTTACAGTATCTCACAAAAGTGAGTACACCCCTCACATTTTTGTAAATACTTTACTAAATCTTTTCTTTTGACAACACTGAAGAAATGACATGTTGCTACAATGTAAAGTAGTGAGTGTACAGCTTGTATAACAGTGAATTTTAGCAAAGTAAATTTGCTGTCCCCTCAAAATAACTCAACACACAGCCATTAATGTCTAAACCGCTGGCAACAAAAGTGAGTACACCCCTAAGTGAAGATGTCCAAATTGGGCCCAATTAGCCATTTTCCCTCTCCGGTGTCATGCGACTCGTTAGTGTTACAAGGTCTCAGGTGTGAATGGGGAGCACGTGTGATAAATTTGTTGTTATCGCTCTCACTCTCCTGTGCTGGTCACAGGAAGATCAACATGGCACCTCATGGCAAAGAACTCTCTGTGGATCTGAAAAAAAAAGAATTGTTGCTCTACATAAAGATGGCCTAGGCTATAAGAAGGTTGCCAAGACCCTCAAACTGAGCTGCAGCACAGTGACGAAGACCATACAGCGGTTTACCAGGACAGTTTTAACTCAAAACAGGTTTGACCATGGTCGACCAAAGAAGTTGAGTGTGTGTGCTCAGCGTCTCATCCAGAGGTTGTCTTTGGGAAATAGATGTATGAGTGCTGCCAGTATTGCTGCAGAGGTTGAAGGGGTGGGAGGTCAGCCTGTCAGTGCTCAGACCATACTCCGCACACTGCATCAAATTGGTCTGCATGGCTGTCATCCCAGAAGGAAGCCCTTTCTAAAAAATATGCACAAGAAAGCCTGCAAACAGTTTGCTGAAGACAAGCAGACTAAGAACATGGATTACTGGAAACATGTCCTGTGGTCTGATGAGACCAAGATAAACGTATTTGGTTCAGATGATGCCATGTGTGTGTGTGGCCGCAACCAGGTGAGGAGTACAAAGACAAGTGTGTGTTGCCTACAGTCAAGCAGTGTGGTGGGAGTGTCATGGTCTGGGGCTGCATTAGTGCTGCCGACACTGGAGAGCTTCAGTTGATTGAGGGAACCATGAATGTCAACATGTACTGTGACATACTGAAGCAGAGCATGATCCCCTCCCCTTGGTGACTGGGCCGCAGGGCAGTATTCCAACATGATAACGACCCCAAACACACCTCCAAGACAACCAGTGCCTTGCTAAAGAAGCTGAGGGTAAAGGTGATGGACTGGCCAAGCATGTCTCCAGACCTAAACCCTATTGAGCATCTGTAGGGCATCCTCAAAACGGAAGGCGGAGGAGCACAAGGTCTCTAACATCCACCAGCTCCGTGAATATTAAATAAATACATACAGTATAACTTCAAAAAGTATATTAAATAAATATATATGACATTTACCAAAAATATCAAGGTGATAAGAACATGCAAACCAGTGATGAAATTAGTGAATAAAAAAAACGTGACCACTAAATTAATGTAATAATACGGAGTGTTTCAAAAACCATCTGGTAAACAATGTACACTCATAAAAAGTGACAAAGTGCTGAGAACGATCTCTTCCGTGATCGATAAAATGATACACTTCACGGTGAAAATGTGATCAAATAAACAGTTCACTTTAAATGTGTCAAAAATGTGTCCAAATGGATCCTCCGTGGTGAATCACGTCTTCACCTCAACACCCTATGTGATTGGGTCCTCACCTCAGCTCCAGCGACCCAGCAATTAAGCTCGGTCTAACAGCGCAGTGCACCTTTTTAGGATCACCATTCTTGGGGCCAGAGACAGTTGATCAATCCCCTAAGCTGAGGGTCCTATTCTGAGAGAACTCCCCTCATAGTGATATACCATAAAAAAGAAGGAACTCCAATAGTGCTTATGTCTTTTTTAAAACATCAATTTATTCAAATAAAAATGTACTCACACTCTACAGGTGCTAGAGTGCACCAGACATAAAAAGCCTCTAACAATGGTAGGTGATCTGTGATGGCAACGAGGTAGGAGTAAAAAGCCTCTCTGTCCGGGCCCCGACGGCACGCAGAAGAGGAAAAGCACACAGAGAGGCTTTTTACTCCCACCACGTTGCCATCACAGATCACCTAATTGATCGTCACTGGAGCTGAGGTGAGGACCCAATCACATAGGGTGTTGAGGTGAAGGCGTGATTCACCATGGCGGACCTGGTTGGACACATTTTTGACACATTTGAAATGAACTGTTTATTTGATCACATTTTCACCGGGAAGTGTATCATTTAATCGATCACGGAAGAGATCGTCCCCAGCACTTTGTCACTTTTTTGAGTGTATATTGTTATCAGATGATTTTGAGACACTCGGACTTATTACATTAATTTAGTGGTCACGTATATTTATTCACTAATTTCATCACTGATTTGCATGTGCTTATCACCTTGATATTTTTAGTAAATGTCATATATATTTATTTAATACACTTTTTGAAGTTATTTGTATTTATTTAATATTTATCCAGTATTTATTATTTATTTATTTACATTTATTTCTGTATTGGGAGCACTTTAAGCCCCCGTTCACATAGGGGCGACGCTACTTCGCACCGCGACCTCCGAGGTCGCGGTGCGAGCAGCGCGCCGCGACCTCGGAGCGGCCGCCACGGACTTCATAACATTAAAGTCTATGGCGGTCGCCTCCTGGTCGCCCCAAAGAAGCTCCGGACCCTTTTTCTAAGTCGAAGCGACTTGTGACGCTCCTATTAGAACGGGTCCGCAGCTTCCCTATGGGAGGCGACCTACGGCGACCTGTGAGGCGACCTCACAGGTCGCCTTAGTGTGAACGGGGGCTAATTGTGCGGCATTATTTATTTATTTATTTATTTATTTAACATGTCCAAGAGGGTTAAGGCAGTGCTGGAAAATAATGGTGGCCACAGAAAATATTAACACTTTGGGCCCAATTTGGACTATTTTGCTTAGGGGTGTACTCACTTTTGTTGCCAGCGGTTTAGACATTAATGGCTGTGAGTTGAGATATTTTGAGGGGACAGCAAATTTACACTGTTATACAAGCTGTACACTCACTACTTTGCATTGTAGCAAAGTGTCATTTCTTCAGTGTTGTCACATGAAAAGATATAATAAAATATTTACAAAAAGGTGAGGGGTGTACTCACTTTTGTGAGATACTGTACATTACAATATTTTAAAATTCTGTACATGCCCAAACCTACAGTGGTAAGTGGGGCTATGACAGAAAAGTTCATGTTTTAGGTTAAAGCCCCATGGAACTTTCAGTTTAAATGAGCTAATTATATTAATTTTACATCAAAACAGTTCATTTTCTTTAGAAAGCAGACACAGTCTGAGTAGAAAAGCCTTTCTCCTGCCAGAATACTCTAGAGAAGGAGTCTTGTTCTCTGTGTGGAAGCAGCTGTCAGACCGACAGCTCTGCAAGCTATTAAGGTTATGATCCCTGTTGAATGGACATTGTTGGCTCTGACTCAGCAGAGGGTGTGTCAAAGGATTCCCTGAGCACTGTGGGTTATCTAAAGGGACAGAGCAGCATGGCTGCTTGCTTTAAAGCGGTGTTCCGGCCACAGAAAAAAAAATTCAATGAACATACCCCCAGGACAGTCAGGGCTAGTACATTCCACAATGGATAGCCTCTGATCTGTCCCGGTTCGCACTTACCTTTTAGAAGAAATACTCACTTATAAAATTTCTTCTCCAGCGCTGCCATCTCAGGTGTGGGCAGCTTGAAGCCAGCGCGATCCTCTTCCGCGTCCTCTTCCATCCTCTTCGGTCCCACGATGCACTGCGCCGGCCCCGCCGTCACTTCCGGGTCTGCAGCGTCATCCCTGCACAGCTTCTGGGCATGCCCAGAAGCTGTTTAGCAAGGTATGACGTGCCTGCACCGGAACTGACGTCGGGGCCGGTGCAGGCGCATTGATTCCTGGGAGCGATGACGTTCAGCTCCCAGGAGTCATTGCAAACCGGAAGTGACGGCGCGGGAGGAAGTGGAAGAGAGGTGAGTATATTTTTCTGCAATTACAAGGTCAGTAAAAAAAAAAAAAAATCGTAACTACACATTTCTTTTTCAGGTGAGCTATAGCAAGCGGATGGCCCAAAATCGACTATGTTGATTTTGTGGCCGGAACTCTGCTTTAAGGCACATTTTTGTTTAACCACTTCAATACCGGGCACTTTCACCCCCTTCCTGCCCAGGCCAATTTTTAGCTTTCAGCACTGTTAAATTTTGAATGACAATTGCTCAATCATGCAATGTTGAACCCAAAAATGTTTTCTTAATTTTCTTTTTGAGACAGATAGAGCTTTATTTTGGTGGTAAATATTCACCACTAAGTTTTTTGTTTTTTCAAAACAATGAAAAAAGACAGAAAATTTTGAAAAACAAATACGTTTTTCTTAGTTTCTGTTACAAATCTTTGTGAATAATTAGGTTTTCTCCTTTACTGATGTGCACTGATAAGGTTGCACTGACGGGCACTAATGAGGTGGCACTAATGAGGTGACACTGATATAGAGGCACTAATATGCAGGACTAGTGAGCATTGATATGCGGAGCTGATATGCAGCACTGATAGCCGGCACTGATGGGCAGCCTTTATGGGCACTGATAGGTGGCATTGATGTGTGGCATTGATGGGCACTGATAGACGGCACTGATGAGAAGGCACTGACAGGCATCACTGATGGTCACTGAAAGGCAGCACAGATGGGAACTGATTGGCATCACTGGTGTACACAGGTGGGCATCGCTGAGGGGGCACTGGCAGGCATCGCTAATAGGGCTGCACTGATAATCAATGTACTGATTATCGGCGCAGACCTCCCATCAGGCTTTTCTCTACTCATGCCCTGTCATCATGAGTAGAGGAATGCCGATAACTGGCACTTCCTATTTACACTGTAATCAGCTGTGATTGAACACAGCTGATCACATGGTAAAGAGCCTATATCATAGGCTCTTTACTGTGATCAGACCAGAGATGCAGTGAGTCTGGTTGACACACAGCACAATCGATCGCTGCTCTTCGTGACCCCGGGGACATGCCCAGCGGCTTGTTCTAAAGGACAACATATGACGTCAAGTCAGGTCAATTGAGCTTCTGCCCGGCCATCATTCTGCTATTGGCCGGGCAGGATGGTGTTAATGGAAACTTCAGACTGAGAAAACAGATGTCACCGCTGATAAGGTATTGAGCTATGGAAGTAACAGGCATCTTTTATTAAAAAGGTAAAGGAGACCTTGAATCTGTTTTTACCTGCCAATGGATTTCCAGTTCTGTCTATCCAGTCCTGAGATTTATACAGCTCTGCCACATAGCACAGCCCTGTCTGGTAGTGGAGCAGACCTGGATTTTATCTGCTGCAGTTCAGTAACATGTATGGGTCTTGTCCCTCCCCTAGCCTATGACTGGACAATGAAAGAAGAAGCAGTTGATTGATCACCTAATTTCTCTGTCACTCTGCCCTCTCTTACTTACAGCATGCTCCATTTTAGCACATAAGCACTGCAACACAGCCGACTGACTCATTGTGCTTCTTCCTCATTTCCCAGTCTGACCTCCTCTGTACAAGGATAGCAAAAGGCTGGTACCAAGTCAAAAACAGCTAGGTATACTCCTGTGATTTTAATAAATATAATGATGATTAATCCAACAGAACTGCATTAATTTCCATAGCCTATATCTACCTGCAGTTTAGCTCTGTAAGACCCTTAAAGTGGTTCTAAAGGCTCAAGGTTTTTTTTACCTTCAAGCATCCTATGCCTGAAGGTAAAACATCTTCTCTGTGCAGCTGTCCCCCCAAGCCTTCCATAATACTTACACTGAGCCCCATCTCGATCCAGGGATGTGAACGAGAGTCTCGGCTCTCCGGGGGGGACACTCCCTCCTCATTGGGAGACATTGCCTCCCACTGCTGTCAACCACAGACAGTGAGCCAATGAGGAGAGAGAGGGGGCTGGGCAGCTCAGGAACTTGCCTGCTTGTGTGCCCCCATTGCAAGCTGCTTGCTTTTGGGGCACTCGATAGAAGGGAGAGGTCAAAAGCGCCTGAGAAGAGAAGAATCCGGGCTGCTCTGTTTTAAAAAATAAAATAAAGAAAGCCTTTTATATCACTTTAAAACTGCAGTCTGTAAAATAGGAGGCTTTAGTATTTGAGGATTTTTTAATTTTTTTTTTGCATAAACCTACATACTTATCTAGGTGGATGCAGCATCAGTCTGATGCTGCGTTTGACCACCGTCACTTCTACACTGATAACTGAGCATTTAAAGACCACTGATTGCTCAGTTCTTGGTATTCAGTGATCAGAGATTCTGCGACTGTCAGTCATTATACTCTGCTCAGTCCCTTTAGCGCTCACTGGAGTGTCGGGCTATGAAGGGGGCAGGATCCGCTGGCCAAGGCTCTCAGCAGCATGCTTAGAAGGCAAGCTAACTGACTCTAAGGCATCTGGGTGGATCCTGACAATAATATTCGGGATCCATGAAGAACCTGGACCGGCTGAGTTACTTCAGCCGATGGGGGAATTTAGCCTGCTGTCAGTTGAATCTGGTCAAAGGAGTTCAGAACTAAGTGCTAAATGCACAGGAGAAGTAGTGCAGAAAGAGCTTTGGCCCTATTTCTCTTCAAGGTATAGCTGAAGCCAAAACTTTCTTATTTTTTGAATAGAGTGTGGGGGGATAAAACCCTATTTTTTTTTCCATCTTTGTCTTATTAGGGAGATTTCTCTTTAAAACGGAGTTTCACCCTAAAATTATACTTACCTCCATCTTCATGCCCGGGGTCACCTGAAAAAAAATGGATAATTGCAATTTTTTTTTTTTTTTACTTACCTGGTTTAGAAGAAAATATACTTCCCTGTCTTCCTCTTCCTCCCCTCGGCACCCACGGCGATTCATCACTTCCTGGCTTGCAATGATTCCTGGGAGCTGAACGTCATCGCTCCCAGGAATCAATGCGCCTGCTTCGGCCCCGACGTCAGTTCTGGTGCAGGCGCCGTCATACCTTGCTAAACAGCTTCTGGGCATGCCCAGAAGCTGTGCAGGGATGACGCTGCGGCACCGGAAGTGACGGTGGGGCCGGTGCAGTGCATCGTGGGACCCAAGAAGACTGAAGAGGACACAGAAGAGGATCACGCTGGCTTCAAGCTGCCCACACCTGAGATGGCAGCGCTGGACAATACTTTTTCAAGGTAAGTATTTCTTCTAAAAGGTAAGTGCAACCCGGGACAGATCAGAGGCTAGCCATTGTGGAATGCACTAGCCCTGACTGTTCCGGGGGTATTTTTATTAAAAAAACCCTGTTTTTTTTTCCATCTTTGTCTTATTAGGGAGATTTCTCTTTAAAGCGGAGTTTCACCCTAAAATTAAACTTACCTCCATCTTCATGCCCGGGGTCACCTGAAAAACAAATGGATAATTGCAATTTTTTTTTTTACTTACCTGGTTTAGAAGAAAATATATACTTCCTTGTCTTCCTCTTCCTCCCCTCGGCACCCACGGCGATTCGTCACTTCCTGGCTTGCAATGATTCCTGGGAGCTGAACGTCATCACTCCCAGGAATCAATGCGCCTGCACCGGCCCCGACGTCAGTTCCGGTGCAGGCGCCGTCATACCCTGCTAAACAGCTTCTGGGCATGCCCAGAAGCTGTGCAGGGATGACGCTGCGGCACCGGAAGTGACGGCGGGGCCGGTGCAGTGCATCGTGGGACCCAAGAAGACGGAAGAGGACAGAAGAGGATCACGCTGGCTTCAAGCTGCCCACACCTGAGATGGCAGCGCTGGACAATACTTTTTCAAGGTAAGTATTTCTTCTAAAAGGTAAGTGCAACCCGGGACAGATCAGAGGCTAGCCATTGTGGAATGCACTAGCCCTGACTGTCCCGGGGGTACTTTTATTAAAAAAAGCTTTCCCAGGGTGGAACTCCGCTTTAAGTGATACTAACCATACTGTGCCATTAGCACAGTACTGGCAGAAATTAGCAGGACCCAGGTACACCCATCTACTGTGCAGAGAAGGCTGAAAGAATTGTGGCCAAAAATCCATAGACCCAACATGGAAACAAGGCTAAGGGTCTTAACTATGCATGAAAACATAGGAACTGGGGTGCAGAAAATTGAAACAGTCAAAATGTGAAATATTTGGCTGTAGCAGGAGGCAGGTTTGTTCACTGAAAGACTGGAGAGTGGTACAATAAGGGTCTTAACTATGCATGAAAACATAGGAACTGGGGTGCAGAAAATTGAAACAGTCAAAATGTGAAATATTTGGCTGTAGCAGGAGGCAGGTTTGTTCACTGAAAGACTGGAGAGTGGTACAATAATGAGTGTCTGCAGGCAAGCAATAGTGGAGGTTCCTTGCAAGTTTGGGGCTGCATTTCTGCAAATGGAGTTGGAGATTTGGTAAGAATCAATTGTGTCCTCAATGCTGAGTAATACAAGCAGATATTTCTCCATCTTGCCATACCATCAGGGCGGTGTGCGACTGTCCCCAAATGTATTCTGCAGCAGAAAAATGACCCCAAACATACAGCCAATATCATTAAGAACTATTTTCAGTGGAGAGAAGAACAAGGAGTCCTGGAAGTGATGGTATGACCCCCACAGAGCCCTGATCTCAACTGTCTGGGAATATACGAAGAGACAGAAGGATGTGAGGCAGCCTAAATCCACTGAAGATCCATGGTTAGTTCTCCATGATGATTGGAACAACCTACCTGCCAAGTTCCTTCAAAAAGTGTGAAAGTGTACCTAGAAAAATGATTGATTTGATTTGGCTTTCTCTTCAGTTCATTTACTTTTGTTTTTTACTTATTTTGTTAATTGATAAAAACAAACTATTAAAACTTCTATTTCTGAAAGCTTAAATTTACTGTATATTTACTTGTTTTGTTTTTTTTAAATGTATGATATATTAAACTATTAGCTGATAAATGTGTGTGTGTGTGTGTGTGTGTATATATATATATATATATATATATATATATAATTTCTTCATATTTTTTTATTATTTATTTCTTTTATTCTTCAACATAATCGATAAATAAAGAAGCGATGCACAAAACCACTTTACATTCTCTTTCAGTGAGCAGTAAGTCTCTTATCTTGAGTATGTGCACTTAACTTGTGTCTTGATATTAGCATCATTAACTGTGATTTAGTATTCATACCACAGTTATGTAATAATCCTCTGGAAATACAGTCTGATAAAATCTACATATTTTTAGCAAGTCATTTCAACCCCAAAAATCTATTAGCCAAATTGAGCATTCCGAGCAAAGCTCTGTAGAATTTGCAGAGAAAGTGTCGAGATAGCTGAGCTTGTTTAATCGCAAGTTCACTTTTAATAAAGGGGGAAAAAAAATCAATTTTCAGAAAGGCCTTCAACAAAATCAAATTAGTTTCAGTTGATACAATTTACACAGGAATGATTGGGCCCCTGTTTAATTCCGTCTAATTTCTTTAATTGCCAGCGCCGGCCGAACTAACGAGGAAAATAATGGTATCATTTGCATATGTTCTATCCTGGGATTCTTATTTATTTTTAACAGAAGCTGTTGAGTTAATTGCAAGCAATCGCGATGTGGCCCATGTTGACTTAGTGGTGCCGCGATGCACAAAATCTCCCTATTCTATCTGTGAGCTTCTGGATGACATCAAACCATTGAGCTTTTCTGCAAAATTACACCGCGAATCATCGCTGGTAAATGAAGCAGAAATAGGACATTTGTTTGTAAGAAATCAAGTAACATTAACTGTGAAATGGGTATTATTCATCAGCAGAATAGAGAATGTAATTTATGATTAGTGTGATAGAGCAGGCTTCTGTACAAGCAAGTATATAAAAAAAAAACTTGAAATGATTAACATCCAGCCTTTTCAAACATCTGGATCCATATCATATTAGTGGGAGTAGGTCAAGTGGATGACGAGTTTCTTTGTGGCAATATTGGAACAAGCGAATGATGATTAGGAACAGTAAGATAGCGATGACTTTCGTTTTAGTTGGGAATGACTAATAGATTTTGGTTATTTTTGAGGCACTATTGTTATTTGTCAAAGGTTCTCACATACTATACATTTTCATTTCTCCAGAAGCAGCATATTTACCACTGGTGGTATACAAGTTGACTGTATGTATGACAGGAAAAGGCCAAAGATGTATGTTCTAAAGCAGGATAGTGATGATTACACCAAGGACCTGGATATGCCTACTTCTGCAGGTTCCAGTATTAGCTGAAAATGGGCAATGTATTTATTAGACACACACTGTTTTGTAGGTTAGTGAATTATGATTAGGGTCGAGGCTCCAGTTTGCTGTTATCATGTGCCTGAGGCAAACTCTGTGAGTTCAAAATTTGTGATCCCAGCAAATTTGTGTGTAGGAGAATTTTGCATATTTTTTTCAAATTTATTTTGGGGTATATTATCTTTATTTAATATTGATAGAGTCATTTTGATTAAACTTTAACGGTAAGGCTTATCTTTGAAAAAAAAAGTAGTCTTTTGTTTCAGCGGTGGTATTTTGGGGGTTTCATTTATTTTGGGGGAAAGGAGGTTCTTGATTTTTATGTTATGCTGATAGGACATTTATTTTAAGTTTGGGGTGCTTAAAACACTAGACTATTTGCTTTTTGGGGGTGCTTTTTGTTTCCAGCATTTACATTGTTTGAAAGAAAACAAAAACTAAATGTAAGAACAGTGTGCACCTAAACCAACTCAAATGATACCCCTTTGGTAAATTAAAAGTAAGGCATAGACTAGTTAGGCCTGTTATCCCTGGTAAAACTCTCCAACTGCTTGATAAATCTTCACTTCTGTATCCTCTGTAATGTCTTAATTCTTGTAGTTGAAAAAAAAAACTGTGCTCTTTGTTTCTAGTAAGTTGTGGTCTAACCTTGTTTGTAAGAATTGTGCTGCTAACCAGTTCTACACTGCTGTATCATCTGCAGTCTCCTAATTCTTCTAGTAAATCCCCTGTCACTGCCCTGTTGACCTTTTAGTGTACTGTATTGCAATTTAATAATCGTAATATTTGCTCCACTGAATTAAGTTAAGTTTGAATTGTATTTTTAGGGAAATGGGAGTGATGCAAAAAAATCAATTTAGCAAAGGGCTAAAGCTGGACAATTGATAAATACAATAAATTTAACTGGTAATATAGTTTTTCTAAAAAGATAAATTACTTCCTCATTCGAATCTATCCAGTATTTAGGGTTAAAAAATAAAGTATAAAATATAACCGTTGAAGGTAAAGGATAGGCTGATCTCTTAAATATATTTGTCTTAGTCTTCACAATAGAGATAACATATGGTGGGGAGATGTAGCAGATGCTCCCTATTTAAAATCACTTACCTAACTAACACAAGAAGGAATTATGTTATGTTCTACCGAAAGTAAGATAAAGCACATGGCCCATATGGCACCCATCCCTGTGTGCTGAAAAAATTTAGGTTTCCTCTAGCCAATGCTGAAAGTTAAACCTTACAATTTACACGGGGAGCACTATAGACTTAAAAGCTTCCATTTTCACCCAGGCATTACTGTAGTGCACCAGTTAACTTATCGCATATCTTGTTTTATAAACTAGTGTTTGATCCTGCAATACACTGCTTACTGCCTTTTGCCTTCTGAAAGCTAAATATTAAGAAAAATGTCAGCACTAAGAAGTTGCTCACAGCCACCAATCAAACTCATCTCAGAAGTTTGAAAGTGTTTTACCACTTAAGCCCCGGAGGATTTGGCTGCTAACCCCCTTTGACCAGGGGTTTTTTTGCGATTTTTTTACTGCGTGACTTTAACGGACAATTGCGCGGTCGTGCGACGCTGTACCTAAACGAATTTGACGTCCTTTTTTTCCCACAAACAGAGCTTTCTTTTGGTGGTATTTGATAACCTGTGCGATTTTTTGATCATGCGCTATAAACAAAAAAAGAGCGTCAATTTTGCAAAAATAACAATATTTTTCAAATTTTTTTATATGAAATTCACCAAAAAAAAAGTAAAAATCAAAAATTTTTAACATTTTTGGCCAATTTGTTTTATGCTACATATGTTTGGTAAAAAAAATCGCAAAAAGCGTATTTTGATTGGTTTGCGCAAAAGTTATCGCGTTTACTAACAAAGGGAAAGATTTTTGTCATTTTTAGTGGTTTTTTTTAACGCGTAATGGCGGCGATCTGCGATTTTTTTTCGGTACTGCGACATTGCGGCGGACAGATCGGACCCTTGACTGACATTTTTGACACTTTTGGGGTTACCAGTGACATTACTGCAGTAATCAGTGCTATACATATGCACTGTTACTGCAAAAATGACACTGGCAGGGAAGGGGTTAACTTTATTGGACAGGGAGGGGTTAAGTGTGTCCTAGGGGCGTGATTCTAACTGTGCAGGGACATTGCTATTGGTGTAAAAACAAAGATCAACGGTCCTACATAGTAGAACCGTCTGATCTTCATTTTTACACCAGGGAGAATGACGGGCGGCTTGTTTACATAAGCCGCTCCGCCTTTCTCCCTTCACCGGAGCGATCGTAGTGTGACCGGCGGACATCGGGTCCGCCGGTCACACGCACTGACTTGTCAGTGAACGAGCCGCGGCGGGCGCGCGCCTCGGCGGGCGTGCGCCCGCCCGCAATTGGCTCGCAAGTCAGTGACAGGCGAGTGACGTATCCATACGTCACTCTGCCTGGCCGGGGCTGACCGCCGCAGTATATAGTCGTGCGGCGGTCGGCAACCGGTTAATGATGCAGTAAGCAAAG
The DNA here is from genome assembly GCF_965119305.1 of Pelophylax lessonae. Classification (NCBI taxonomy): domain Eukaryota; kingdom Metazoa; phylum Chordata; class Amphibia; order Anura; family Ranidae; genus Pelophylax; species Pelophylax lessonae. Next base: position 588,120,923 of record NC_138771.1, read on the forward strand.
AGTTAGAGGATATTATATGACATATATGTCGGAAAGTACACGTTTACTGTTCTCGACTGACTGTTCAATTTTTTTTTTTAAAATGCCTGTAACAAATCAATTCATTTTATACTGATGAGTTTTCATCGCGTCAATTGGCTCATTTTCTGGCTTTTCTCAATAGGCTCTCTCATTGAAAAGTAAGCCCTACTGACACCTGAGTGTTTTGGAGCTCAAAGATCAAAAAATTAAACTGCCTAAACCCCAAGTATTAATGGTGGCTGTTTACATATGAGCACTCTGGCACCTGTAGCTCAACTGATGATCAAGAAGCTACATGAACCCACCTCTAAAATATCGAGTTCAAGTGTATCCAGTGTATAGTACTGCAGAATACAGTACAAAGATGGGGCACTGGTAATGGGACATCATTTTGGGAAAGACCCTTTTCTTTTCCACCATGATTATTCCCTTGTGCATTAAGCCAGGTCTGCATAGTTTGGTGTAAAAGAACTTGAATGGCCTACACAAAAGTCTGAACTGAATCCTATTGAACATCTTTGAGATTGGTTGGAATGTTCATTATGAGCCAGGTCTGTTCATCCTACATCCGTTTTTGACCTAACAAATGCTGTCCAGGCTTAATGGGCACCTAATAGGCCTTGTTCACACTTGTGCTAAGGCCCATTAATATTGTGAATGGGTCATTTCTTTTCTCCATCTCTACGCTCCAGGTGCTGTGTGCAGGCAGCCCATTCTGGTCTATTAGTTCAGAGCAGCTGCAAAGACACAGCTGCTTTTCCTAATGTGACAGGTGTGTGGGGTCTGTGAACCCCTTGGAAAAATTCACTCTTTAAATTTGTCCTGTTTACCATTATCCACAAGAGTGAAAATGAAAGAAAATCCCAAATTTTGAGTTGTCACCAGAACAGGAATAGAGAGGAAATATTCCAATGGTGGCACTAGTTCTGGTGACCTTGGTGACAACCAACCATCCATATTCCCACTGCACATGTTCCTTGAGAAGGCTCTAGGATACTGAGCGCTAAAGCAATCACCAGCTGGAGACTAGATCTTACATGACACAGTGTAAAAATTTGCCAGCACACCACGTATCTTTAGGTTGTCCAAACAGCTTTATTGAAGTATGATCATATACAGGAGAGTGCAACATTTCAGAATCACGCAAGACCCTTTTGCATGTATGTGCACGATCACATGCCTGACGAAGGGGTCCTGCGTGACTCCAACAGGTTGCACTCTCCTGTTTTGTGATGTTATACTTCAATTAGGCTGTTTGGACAACCTAAAGATCTGTGGTGTGCTGGCAAATATCTACACTTGGTGACAACCAGGGATTTCCTCACTATGAAGGGATTTCTTCTCACTTCCTGTTGTGGTTATAGGACAGGAGATGAAGGAAAATCTCCCCAATGGGTCAAAGATTACAAAATGGAAAGCAGGGGTTATAACCCTCCTTTATTCTACCCAAATAAAAAAATATGTTTTCCCTTTAGTTCTACTTTAACTCTTTAGCATCTAAAAAAAACCTGAAATATAAGCTTTGAGAAGATTGGCCCTTTAACTATGTAACCCATTGTCCTCACATAGCAAATAAATACAGTGCCATCGATCCCAAACTACAGACTTGTAGGATAGGATTACAGTATGTTATTATATATGCGTTAGGCTTATTAATGCCTCCAGTTTCCTTATGCTTGTAAAGACATTGAAATGATCTGTTATGCATAATACAAATGTTCACATTTTGCTTGATACCTAGATACCTTGCCAGTCCACAGCTGTCCACAATCATCTACAGCTGGCAATTGAATCTTTGCAAATACATAACATGATGTTCAAAAACATTTAATAGTTTTCCGTTGTGCACCATAAATATTTCAAGAGCCTACAGCCCCAAAGATGTGGTGAAAGGTGCAGTTATATGACTTAGGTTATTGTTGGCAAGACAAAGATATCATTAATTAGGGAGGCATGGCGTGATTGTTCCCTGTCCAGGAGAAATGTAGTTTTGAAAATACAGTCCATCTGCCAATAGTCTAATTTATCCCAGCCAACAGCCAGAGGATGTTTAAAAGTAAAATAATAAATTTAGGGAAATGAATAGAGATCTGTAGTGATAAATAGAAAAACAGTGTCATCTTTTCGGTTATTTTCACTAACAACCACTCAACAGCTTTAGACTAGTAACATCAAATTCATTCTGTCAAACTCAAGAGGTACCTATTTTCAGACTAGCTGAGTAATCCATAGAGTTAAACCATGAAAACTTCAAAGTTCCGATTCATGATCAGTAGTCCTGTAGAGTTTTAACATCTTATGATATATTAACCACTTAAGCCCCGAAAGATTTTACCCCCTTCCTGACCAGGGGTTTTTTTGCGATTTTTTACTGCGTGACTTTTACGCTGTCGTGCGACGCTGCACCTAAACAAATTTGACGTCCTTTTTTTCCCACAAACAGAGCTTTCTTTTGGTAGTATTTGATCACCTGTGCGATTTTTACTTTTTGCGCTATAAACAAAAAAGAGCGTCAATTTTGCAAAAATAACAATATTTTTCAAATTTTTTTATATGAAATTCCCCCCCAAAAAAATGTAAAAATCTAAATTTTTTAACATTTTTGGCCAATTTGTTTTCTGCTACATATGTTTGGTAAAAAAAAATTGAAAAAAGCGTATTTTGATTGGTTTGCGCAAAAGTTATTGCGTTTACTAACTAAGGGAAAGATTTCGGTCATTTTTTTTTTTAGTGCGTAATGGCGGCAATCTGCGATTTTTTTTACGGTACTGCGACATTGCGGCGGACAGATCGGACCCTTGACTGACATTTTTGACACTTTTGGGGTTACCAGTGACATTACTGCAGTAATCAGTGCTATACATATGCACTGTTACTGCAAAATGACACTGGCAGGGAAGGGGTTAACTTTATTGGGGAGGGAGGGGTTAAGTGTGTCCTTAGGGGCGTGCTTTTTACTGTGATTGGCTGTGGCTACTAGAGTAGGAACAGTGATCAACGGTCCTACATAGTAGAACCATGTGATCACTGTTTCTACACAGGGGAGAATGACAGGCAGCTTGTTTACATCAGCCGCCTGACTTTCTCCCTCTGCACCGACGATCGGCGAGTGACCGGCGGACATCGGGTCCGCCGGTCACACGCACTGACTTCCCTGTGAACGAGCCGCGGCGGGGGCGCGCCTCGGCGGGCGCGCACTTGCCCGCTACTGGCTCACAAGGAAGTGACAGGCAAGCGACGTAGATCTACGTCACTTTGCCTGGCCGGGGCTGACCGCCGCAGTAAATAGTCGTGCGGTGGTCGGCAACCGGTTAAAAAAGAGATTCTACCTTTCCAGTTTCCTTTTTCTAGCTTTCTGACATCCACTATATCAGACTTTCTCATCCACCGCTTCATGGAACCCTAGGGTTTCTCCAGAAGTTGTTAGGGGTTCCTCAAGCAATTAGCATATTTTTGCTGTCAGATAAGTAATCATTGACAACAATGATCTTTTTAGTTATCTGTAAGGGTGAGATTTTTCCCAATGACACCATTCTTCCCAGCGACTAACACACTTATGTACCATGAGCTGTAGATGTAGTAATTATTGGCAGTTGTTTCCTGAGACTTGAAAGTTATTTTAAGAGTTCCTCAGCATTAAAAAAGGTTGTGAAAGGCTGCACTTTATAGTTACATAGTTACATAGTTACATAGTTAGTGAGGTTGAAAAAAGACACAAGCCCATCCAGTTCAACCTATGATGTGTGTGTGTGTGTTTGCTTTTAACCGTACATTGTATACCCCTGTATGTTGTGGTCTTTAAGGTGCCCATCTAATAGTTTTTTGAAACTATCAATGCTCCCTGCTGATACGACTGCTTGTGGAAGAGAATTCCACATCCTTACCGCCCTTACAGTGAAGAACCCCTTACGCATTTTAAGATTAAACCGCCTTTCCTCTAGTTTTAGTGAGTGGCCACGTGTCTTGTTGTATTTCCTTACTCTGAATAGTTTGTTCCTTATGCTAGGGTCGCCAGTACAGTATTTGTACATTGATATCATATCCCCCCTCAAACGTCTCTTCTCTAGAGAAAATAGGTTCAGTGCTTGTAGTCTTTCCTCATAGCTGATGTCCTCCATTCCCCTAATTATTTTTGTTGCCCTTCTCTGGACTCTTTCCAATTCCAGCACATCCTTCCTGAGGACCGGTGCCCAGAACTGGACAGCATACTCCAGATGTGGCCGGACCAGAGTCTTGTAGAGCGGGAGAATAATCTCTTTATTTCTGGAGTGAATCCCCTTTTTTATACATCCCAATATTCTGTTGGCTTTGCTTGCAGCTGCTTGGCACTGCCAAGCCTGTTGTCTACCAGTACCCCCAAGTCTTTTTCCATCCTAGACTCCCCCAGAGGTTCCCCCCCTAGTGAGTAGCTTGCTTTCTGGTTTCTGGCCCCCAAGTACATTACTTTACATTTATCAACATTAAACCTCATCTGCCATGTAGTTGCCCACCCCGTTATTTTGCTTAGGTCCGCTTGTAAGGTTTCCACATCCTGTATAGAAGATATTGGCATGCTTAGTTTAGTATCGTCCGCAAATATTGAGATTGTACTCGATATCCCCTCCTCTAGATCATTTATGAATAAATTAAACAGGATTGGCCCCAGGACAGGACCCTGGGGGACCCCACTTTCCACCCCCGCCCAATCCGAGTACTCCCCATTAATCACCACCCTCTGGACTCTCCCCTGGAGCCAGTTCTCTATCCAGGTACTCACCTTATGGTCCATACCTACCTTCCTTAATTTGTACAGTAAGCGTTTGTGGGGAACGGTGTCAAAGGCCTTTGCAAAGTCCAGATACACCACATCCACTGGCTTACCTTTATCTAGATGGCAGCTCACTTCATCGTAGAAGGTTAATAGATTGGTTTGGCAAGAACGATTTTTCATAAATCCATGCTGATTACTACTAATTATATTGTTTTCATTACTAAAGTCTTGTATGTGGTCCCTTAACATCCCCTCCAAAATCTTGCAGACTACAGATGTTAGGCTGACAGGTCTATAGTTACCCGGGATACACCTCGGCCCCTTTTTAAATATTGGTAATACGTTGGCCTTTTTCCAATCTGCTGGCACCATACCTGTCTGTAAACTATCCTTAAAGATCAAGAATAATGGTCTGGCAATCACCTGGCTGAGCTCTTTAAGAACCCTTGGGTGCAAGCTATCCGGTCCCGGTGATTTATTTATGTTAAGTTTCTCAAGTTTAGTTCTAAGTCTGTCTTCTGTTAGCCATGGCGGCACTTCCTGAGGTGTGTTGTTTAGATTGGCCTTACAAGGTGGGTTCGTGTAGCCCCCCGATTCTTTTGTGAAGACTGAAGAGAAGAAATTATTTAACACTTCCGCCTTTTCCCTGTCCTCAGTGGCCATATTTCCTTTGTCATCTTTTATGGGGCCAATGTGTTCTGACCTCGCTTTCTTACTGTTTATATACTTAAAGAACTTCTTGGGGTTCTTTTTACTCTCTTCCGCTATATGTCTCTCGTGTTCTATTTTAGCCGCCCTGATTTCATCTTTACATTTCTTATTACACTCTTTGTAATGCTTAAATGCTGCCAATGACCCCTCAGCCTTGTATTTTTTGAAAGCCTTTCCTTTAGCACTAATATGCATTTTTATGTTGGAGTTTAGCCACCCAGGGTTTAATTTTGCTCTTTTAAATTTATTTCCCTTTGGAATGCACTGGTCAATCCCCTTGTTAAGTATGCTCTTGAAGCACTCCCATTTTTCCTCCGTGTTCTTTGTTCCCAGGGTTCTATCCCAATTGATATTTTCTAGCAGCGAGCGCAGCTTTATGATTGTTACAAGTTCTCAATTTGATGAGCATGGTACTGACACACTTCTAAATTTTGGGGGCGACATCCCTCCAAATAAAAACTTTTGACTATATTGCTAATAAAACTTAAACCCAGGTGCTGTGCGAATATCAAAATTAATATTAAATATAAATAGTAATAAAAAAGAGTTACTCCTAAAAAATATGTAAATAAATCACAAATATAGTTCTATGACAACATATACCCAAATCTTTATAATAAATTGCTTTGGCAAAAGTGAATAAACACAAAACAACAAACATCAATAAAATAAAACATACACCTATAACCCTTAAACTTAATAACCAAAAAGCCTCTACAAAGTTCTATGGTGATATATTGTATACAGTATCTCACAAAAGTGAGTACACCCCTCATATATATATATATTTTTTATATACCTTTTAATTTGACAACACTGAAGAAATGACACTTTGCTACAATGTAAAGTAGTGAGTGTACAGCTTGTATAACAGTGTACATTTGCTGTCCCCTAAAATATAACGCAACACACAGCCATTAATGTCTAAACCGCTGGCAAAAAAAGTCAGTACACCCCTAAGTGAAAATGTCCAAATTGGGCCCAAAGTGTCAATATTTTGTGTGGCCACCATTATTTTCCAGCACTGCCTTAACCCTCTTAGGCATGGAGTTCACCAGAGCTTCACAGGTTGCCACTGGAGTCCTCCTCCACTCCTCCATGGCGACATCACAGAGCTGGTGGATGTTAGAGACCTTGCTCTCTTCCACCTTCTGTTTGAGGATGCCTCACCGATGCTCAATAGGGTTTAGGTCTGGAGACATTTTTGGCCAGTGCATCACCTTTACCCTCAGCTTCTTTAGCAAGGCAGTGGTCGTCTTTGGAGGTGTGTTTGGGGTCGTTATCATGTTGGAATACTGCCCTGTGGCTCAGTCTCCCAAGGGAGGGTATCATGCTCTGCTTCAATATGTCACAGTACATGTTGGCATTCATGGTTCTCTCAATGAACTGTAGCTCTCCAGTGACGGCAGCACTCATGCAGCCCCAGACCATGACACTCCCACCACCATGCTCGACTGTAGGGAAGACACACTTGTCTTTGTATTCCTCACCTGTTTGCAACCACACACGCTTGACACCATCTGAAGCAAATAAGTTTGTCTTGGTCTCATCAGACCACAGGACATGGTTCAAGTAATCCATGTCCTTAGTCTGCTTGTCTTCAGCAAACTGTTTGCAGGCTTTCTTGTGCATCACCTTTAGAAGAGGCTTCTTTCTGGAACAACAGCCATGCAGACCATACAGTGTGCGGTGTATGGTCTGAGAACTAACAGGCTGACCCCCCCACCCCTTCAACCTCTGCAGCAATGCTGGCAGCACTCATACGTCTATTTCTCAAAGACAACCTCTGGATATGACACTGAGCATGTGCACTCAACTTCTTTGGTCGACCGTGGCGAGGCCTGTTCTGAGTAGAGCCTGTCCTATTAAACCCAAAATAATGCCGCGCAATAAAGATAAATATAGGCTATATTTTAACTGTGCAATAAAGTTCTTGAAATATACGTAAACGTCCAATGTATGAATAACAAATGCAGGATCATACATCTATATTACATATAAAAATGCTTATATAACTATATTGTGCAGTGAAAAAAGTCCATTTAATATTAGTGTAGAAAAAATTCCATAGAAATATAAATATAAAGTGCTGTTGCAGACAATCCTTTTTTCCAAAAAGTGCCAGTAGTGCTGTAGACGTGCCAATATCAACCTCAAAAAGAAATACAAAGTGACGATGTGCTTCAAACAGTGTGAAAGTACACCTAGAACCGTGCACCCCCCTATGGCTGGGTCCTCACCTCAATTTATGCGACCTTGAGATTAAGCTTGGTCAGAAAACTCTTTGTGCCTTCCTAGGCTAGGAACAATCTTCCAATCCTCCCAAGTGGGGATCCTCCCTCAGGGATCGCTCCTTGTAGCATACAGTGATGATATCATACATAGGGGAAAAGAAACTCAATAGTGCTGAAACCCTTTTTTTTTTTTTTTTAATTTATCAGATAAAAGCCATACATTTACATTTACTCACATACTGTTGGTGCTGTGATTGCACCAATCTATCAATAGCAATCTAAGTATCAGAAACTGTATCGTAGTGGTGTAGTAGAATCACTGGAGAGCCTCTAGCCACCTGCATCCACCTGCTGGCTGTCAGTGTGTGCAGTGCGGTGTGTGCAGTGCTCCGTCCATGCCCCTTCTCTACGTGTGACGACACAGGGACCTCGTGTCTTCCTCAGGGGGATATCCCCATTTGGGGGGATTGGAAGATTGTTCCTAGCCTAGGAAGGCACTAAGCTCTTTCTGACCAAGCTTAATCGCAAGGTCGCATAATTTGAGGTGAGGACCCAGCCGTAAGGGGGTGCACAGTCTAGGTGTACTTTCACTGGGACACTGTTTTAAGCACATTGTCACTTTTTATTTCTTTTTTAACTTTATATTGGCACGTCTACAGCACTACTGACACTTTTTGGAGAAAGCATTGTCCGTGACAGCACTTTATATTTATATTTATATGGACTTTTTTCTACACTATATTATATGGACTTTTTTTCACTGCACAATATAGTTATTTAAGCATTTTTATATGTAATATAGATGTATGATCCTACATTTGTTATTTAGCACATATTGATACGTTGGAGGTTTACGTATATTTCAAGCACTTTATTGCACAGTTAAAATATTGCCTATATTTATATTTATTGTGCGGCATTATTTGGGACTATTTGCTTACACTTATGAGATAGTGGAGTGCCTGCAGCATTAATTTTTACACATCTTGGTTGCTAGCGGGACTATACAGTATATATATTTACTGTCCTGTTAAACTGCTGTATGGTCTTGGCCACCGTGCTGCAGCTCAGTTTCAGGGTCTTGGCAATCTTCTTATAGCCTAGGCCACCTTTATGTAGAGCAACAATTCTTTTTTTCAGATCATCAGAGAGTTCTTTGCCATGAGGTGCCATGTTGAACTTCCCATGACCAATATAAGAGAGTGATAACACCAAATTTAACACACCTGCTCCCCATTCACACCTGAGACCTTGTAAGACTAATAAGTCACATGACACCAGGGAGGGAAAATGGCTAATTCGGCCCAATTTGGACATTTTCACTTAGGGGTGTACTCTAGACATTAATGGCTGTGTGTTAAGTTATTTTGAGGGGACAGCAAATATACACTGTTATACAAGCTGTACACTCATTGTAGAAAAGTATAATTTATTCAGTGTTGTCACATGAAAAGATATAATAAAATATTTACAAAAATGTGAGGGGCGTACTCACTTTTGTGAGATACTGTATATATATATACATATACAGCCCAGGCCAAAAATATTGACACCCCTGCATTTCTGTCAGATAATGCACCACTTTGCCTAGAAAATTGTTGCAATTGCAAATGTTTAGGCATTCTCGTGTTTATTTCTTTTGTTTATATTGGTATGACACAAACAAGTGGAGAAACAAAAAGCCAAATCTGACACATTCTATGGAAAACTCCAAAAATGGACTGGGCAAAATTATTGGCACCCTTATTTTAATATTTGGTAGCACAACCCTTGGACTGATATCAATTGCTTTCTGTAACCATCAATGAGTTTCTTAGCCCTCTCTACTGCATTTTGGACCACTCTTCTTTCGACAACTGCTCCAGGTCTCTCAGATTGGAAGGGTTCCTTTTCCCAACTGCTGTTTTGAGATCTCTCCACAGGTGCTATCTATGGCCTTTAGATCTGGACTTATTGTTGGCCAGTTCAGTACTCTTCAGCTCTTTGACTTAAACCATTTCTGAGTGCTTTTTGATGTGTGCTTTGGGTCATTGTCCTGCTGTAAGACCCATGACCTCAGACGGAGACCCTACTTTGTGACAATGGACTCTACATTGCACCCCAGAATTCTTTGGTAGTCTTCAGATTTTATAATGTCATGCACACCATCAAGACCTCCAGTGCCTGAAGCAGCAAAGCAACCCCAAAACATCAATGAACCTCCACCATATTTGACTATAGGGACTGTATTAATTTCTTTAAAGACCTCATTTCTTTTTCTGAAAACAGTAGAATGATGGGCCTTACCAAAAAGCTGTAATTTTGTTTCATCTGTCCACAGAACATTATCCCAAAAGGATTTTGGCTTCCTCAGGTAAGTTTTGGCAAACTCCAATCTGACTTTTTTATTTTCCTGTGTCAGCAGTGGGGTCCTCCTGGGTCTCCTACCATAGCGTCCCTTTTCATTCAGATGGCAACGTATAGTGTGATCTGACACAGTTGTACCCTGTACCTGAAGGTCAGCTTGAATTTGTCTGGAAGTTGACCGAGGTTCTTTATCAGCCATTTTAACACTTCTTCATTGCAACCTTTTTAAATGTTTCTCTTTCATCCACGTCAAGGGAGATTAGCTACAGTGTCATGGGCTGTAAACCTCTTAACAATGTTTTGCACAGTGGCCTTAAGAACATTAATATCTCTGGAGATGGACATGTAACCTTGAGATTGTCCATGCTTTTCCACAATTTTTGTTATCATTTATTTTCTGCTCTTTCTCTTTCCCATGCTCTGTGCGGCACACAGAGACACACAACATAAAGGTCAATTTTTCACCATTTTAACTGGTTTCTGGTGTGATTTCTATATTGTCAGCACCTGTTAATTGAGTTTAATTACAAATTATGGGAGCATTACAAACTTGGAATGCAATTATTTCGCACAATTTTGAGACGGTGCCAATCATTTTGTTCAGTCCATTTTTTGTGTGGAATTTGTCAGATTTTTTGTGTGATACCAATATAAACAAAATAAATAAACTTGAGAATGCCTAAACATTTGGGTTAAGTGGTGCATTACCTGACAGAAATGCAGGGGTGCCCATATTTTTGGCCATTACTGTATATACTGTATGTATATATAGTGCAGTACATTGTTCACAAAATGCAAATTCTATTAATGCAAGTGCCAGTAAAAGCAAGCAAATCGACCCTCCCATTCTTCCAATACAACCGCTTTTCCTCTCCTAGAAACACACAAGTGGTGATAAATTCACTTCTGTTGTTGAACACTTAACTTAATAAAATGGTCAAATAAAGCAGAAGTTCATGTATTCCTCTGACTACAACAAGTACTTTCAGGAAGATGAATAACACGTACACCTCCAGCATATGAAAAAAGAAGGGATACAGATGCTAATGGTGCAGACATCTTTTCTTGTTCAAATTTTTTATTAGAAAATGCAAATAACAGCACAAAAAAGACAAGTTACGGAAGGGCAAAAAATGCAAGCTGTCAATAATCGTCATATTGTATAGAACAGTAGTCTTCTGATATGTGGAGCAATAGGACATCTAACATAAGAGGGCAGGCCTCCAACATAGAAGGGTGCTGTAAAATAAAAATCAGGTTTAGCATATAAGTAACATCAAATAAACCAGTCAAGTGGGACATTTTCAATAAACGGTTCGGAAGAGAATCTCAGTATAGGATGTTAGGAGTACAATATGGCCTTTACTCTAAGGTGATTTTTGGAAAATGTATCAGGGAAATGAAAACATTTCGTCCAAATAGTCCCAAAAAAATAAAGGGGAGGTCTGAGGCCTCTTCATACGTAAGCCAAAAACAGGAGGACTACACAAGGATTATCATGATAGTCCAGAGGAAGGGAGAAAGAAAGAAGACATGGAGGGTGTAGGAGCATCAGAGGGAAAGGTGAGGGGAGGATCATACCTTAAGTGAATCTAGGTTTCACTGCTAGGATACATAATGAGGAGAATTTCCATGCTTTCGCAATGGTTTGTGTAGCTGCTGTAGTAACAAAAAGTAAAAGTTTAAACTGGCAGTGTGTTATAGCCAATGGTGTGTTATTCAGGAGCCCCACTGTTGGGTCGGATGTCAGGAGAGTATTGAAAAGAGTTGATAGGATCCAGAATACATCCGTTCAAAATGTACAGGCTATGGGGTACTCCCACCAAATGTGAACATGTGTGCCTGGTGTATCACAGCCGCGGAAGCAATGTGGGGGGTATTGGGGGAGAAATTTAGAAATCCTGGCGGGGACCAGGTACCACCTGGTGAGCGTGTTGTAGTTGGTTTTGAGGGCCATAATGTTAGGTAAGGCAGATTTAGTTGCCTGCCAGGTATGTGTCCATTCACCTGGATCGAGAGTAAGATCTCCCTCCCTTTTATTGGTGTATGTTGGCGGGGACGTCATTGAGTATGATAAAAGTTGAGCGTACATGTCTGACATGAGCCCACGTCTATCAGAATCAGATTTAAAAGCACGTTAAAAGATTGTAAAGCTTGGGGTAGTAGAGTCAGGGGGTACACACTGGACAAAGAAATGTTTAATTTGTAGGTACCTAAAGAGTTCTGATGAAGTAAGATTATGCTACTCAAAGAGAGTTGGGAAGGGTGCAATGGTTCTCGGTGTAAAAAAGTGATGGGCTCCGATCAACCTTGAATTTGACCTAGCAGAGTGTCATGGTCTTACCTTCTTGCTGTTCTCCTTCGTTTGACATGTGCTGGCGGCCATCTTGGTTTCTGGGTTTCTTGTAGCCTCCCACCCTGCGGCTCCTCCTTCCCACTGGGAGGAGCTGGATGCCTAGCTCATATATATAGGAGGTCTGTGGCTTCAGTTCCTTGCTTGGTCCTCTTGTGTTCACATGCTTCTAAGGCTGCTTCTGGTTCCTGATCCTGGCTTCGTCTGACTACCCTGCTGGTTCCTGATCCTGGCTTCGTCTGACTACCCTGCTGGTTCCTGATCCTGGCTTCGTCTGACTACCCTGCTGGTTCCTGATCCTGGCTTCGTCTGACTACCCTGCTGGTTCCTGATCCCGGCTTCGTCTGACTACCCTCCTGGTTCCTGACCTCTGGCTTCGCAAGGACTCTGCCTCGGTTTCGCCATCCATTTGGACTTTTGCTTTACAGCTTGATTTTCAATAAAGCCTTCTTATTTTCACTTATCTGTTGTTGTACGTCTGGTTCATGGTTCCGTGACACAGAGAAGGAGGACAGAGAGGACCAAGGTAAAAGAAAGGATTACGGAGATAAGAGATGAGGGGATTGTGGAGGCATTGATGGCCAAAGCGAAGTTTGAGTCTCTCCCAAATGGTTAGACTATGCTTAACCCTCCTCTTTTGTTAGGGTCAAAACTGACCCGTTTTCAGGTTTTGAATGTCTATAAGTATCACATAAATTTGTTTATTGCATCAAGATTTTTTTACTTTGTCAGGAACCTCTATTTAAACAATGTAATAGAAAAATAATCCTTTTCACTAAATTATAAAATACTGTGGTGAAAATTAAGACGTTCATGGTGTTAGGGTCAATTCTGACCCAGTTATAATATAGGATTTTAGGACACTAATAAGTGCCAAAACTGAAATCATAAACACTCTCTCTGCTTAGTAACAGTGACAGCCAATCCCCTCTCAACCCTGTGAGCTGTAGTTAGGGAGGGGCCTATCTCTTTTCCTGCTTGTCTGCTTCTATAAATAAAGTGAAGAAACAAAGGACAAATTCATTTCAGAGTTGCTGACTTTATTTTACCATTTTTTAAATTTGACAATGAGAGGTATGCTATCAAAAGAAAGGTCTAGGGGTCACACCAAAAATATTAAAGCCAATCTTTTCAAGGATAAAGAAGCCTAACAAGGTAACCAAGAGGTAAGAAACAAGTTTGATGATAAATAATTATTCAGAGGGTATTTTATGGCTGATTTAAAACACGGGTCAAAACTGACCCTAACATCATGGATAGTAACGGAATTCTAACATAAGAGGAGGGTTAATGATGGGGTTGGTGAGGGACCAACATTGTGAGGGCAATACCCAGAGGAGATTCACTGTGGAGAGAGGGTCACAGTCAACAGATTCTAGTGCAACACATAGTGGGGTTTCTTTATTGGCATGGTATTTAGAAAGATGTGCCAGCAGTGCTGCATAGTAGCATTTTGTAAAGTTGGGTACGCTAAGCCCGCCCCTGATGTCTCATTAAAGAGGACCTGTCACCAAAAAAAAAAAAAAACTCATCACATAGGGAACTAATTGTAAAAAATTAAAGTTACAACCAAGCACAGAAAATCCTCCCCCCCCCACAAAAATGGAGTCCTCCGCACCACCACATATATGTATTACAAACATATGGGGGCGCCTATGCCTGAAAACATCAATTGCGATACATGCTACATATTGCTGCACACGCAGGAATGAGAACAATAATTCCAGCACCAGACCTCCATTTTGACGCTTAACTGATGACCTGTAGGGGACTTTTCAAGCGTCGCTCATAGAAAATATAGGGTACTGACATGTTTAAGTTTTGACCTGTTGGGTATCTGCTTACATGGTGCAATCTTGGCTTTTATATTTTATCCAAAAATTTTGTAATTTATTGCGTTTTTGTGCCCCCTAAAAAAACATGTGACATAAAAAGTTGAAACTTCCTCTATTTTATTCTCTAGGGTGTCTGCTTTCAGAAAATATTTAATGTTTGGAGATTTTATGTAATCTTCAGGCCTAAAATGATTTTTTTAAAAGTGTGCAAAAAAACGCAAAAATGGCTCTGGCCGTGAAAGGGTTAAAGGATAAGTTCACCTTTGGGGACATGTTAAATCCGTAAGATTTGTGAGATACAAACAACTGTCTTCTAACTTTTTTAGCTGGCTCCTAGATTTAAAGCACATTTGTTAAGCCGTGTTGCAACATACTCTAAAAGGTGGACTTAGTTTATCCATTTATGCTACTTAAACTTGAGGGAAAATCCATTCAAATGATGTCAATAATCTACAAAAATGAAAAAAAGTAATTTTTCAAAGTATCATTGTTTAAAACGTTTAGCCATTAGAGCAAGTCTTTAGTTTGAGTTATATGTCATATAGACCATAAAGGGCTTTCTACCTTCAGTAAAACAAAAACGAAACAATTTTTTACCCAAGTGTAAACTACCTCTGCATTCTATTTCTAAACTTTAAGTACCTTAATAACTTGTATCCAATTTGTCATTTTAAAGTGGAACTTTACCATCCTATCCTTTACAGCCAAGACAAAGCTATCTAAGCTTAGTTCTCCAGTTGCCATGGTGCTACACATGTGATCATCTATGACAGTAGATATTTGGGGGCCTGATTGTTAGGTTTAGTGCTGACATAACCACACTAGCAACATGACAATTACCTCCTAACATTAGAATTTGAGAAAGAGGAACAATCTGTGGCGTGCTGAGCCTGCTGTGGTAAAAAGCGGGTGTGGCTAAATTTTCCTGGAAATTGGGCATGGCTGGAAGGAACATGGTTAAATATTGTCTAAGCACAGTGATTTAGTGGTTTGTATCTCTGCCTGGCAGCACTAGGGTTGTCGTTTTCAATCCCAACCACGATACTAACTTCATAGAGTTTGCATGTTAACACAGACTTCTTCCCACACTCCAAAGACATGCTGGTAGGTTAACTGGCTACTGTCTAAAATTGGGCCTAGTATGCATACTGTAGTTACATAGGTAATCTAGTTGTAAAAAGATGCAAGTCTATCCAGTTCAACCAACATCAACCATGAGTATGTACAGTATGAATGTGAATTAGAAACCTTGGATTGTAGACTCCGTGAGGGCAGGGACTGACGTGAATGTACAATATATGTAAAGCACTGTGCAAATTGTCAGCACTATATAGGTACCTCAAAAAAAAAACAAAAAACAAGCCACACTTTGGCCAGGAGTATGTAATGTACATACGTTTGTTATGTACAGCACAATGTATAGCATTCAGCAGTCTGCAGTATGTGTCATAGTGCCCCTTATATTGCTGGTCAGTGGGAGGAAAAAATAACTGGTGTCTGTTGCCAACAAGAGGAAAATAATGCTTGTGCAAGTGGTCAGCTGGATAAAAAAATGTCCAGCATTGGTGGTTAGGTGGAAAAATATATCTGGCTTCGGTGGTCAGGGTGAAAAAAATTGCTCAGTGTTGGTGGTCAGTGAAAGGGAAAAATGCTTGACATTGGTGTTAAAAATATTAGTTGTCAGTGGGGGGAAGAAAATGCTCAGTGCCCTAGTGGTCAGGGAGCACTCGTGCTCCTTAAAGGGAGTAGAGTAGCCATTGGCTCCCAGTGGTGAGAAAGGGATAATGTTGATGCTCTGTGAGGGTTTATATACACTTTAAAGTGGAATAAACCCATTGATTTAACTGTTTCCCCAAAACAGTTACATACAAGGCATGCCATGAATGATAACTGTCATAGTTGCTTATGCTCTCAACCAAACTGTCAATCTTTCAAATAGCTGGTGTCACACGTGCAGCACCATGGCAACTGCAGAGGGGCGGGTTTAGTTCTGCTTTAATTGCTGGATTGATTCCTTTCCAAGAGCCAGTATTTATAGTGACCAGTCCTCAAGTCCTATCACAATGCCTGGAAATCAGATTCAGGGGTCATGGCTAACTGGCAAGCGTGCAACCTTAAAAACAAGAGCAGTTGCTCTTTGCAGGCTGTCTAGGTTGCAAAGTGAGAGAAGAAAGACAAGCAAATTGGAAAAACAACCCACCAATTGCAGACATCTTTTATTGAATGCCTTGAGCCATTAGCATGCAGTCTATGGCCATGTAGTTGCCAGTGACATGCTAGAACATGTGGTTCTACAGCAGATTAAAATCACAGCTTAGTATGTTTAGCCTAAGGATAATAATACATCAAGGTGTGTATCTGACACATCCCCTGGGTAAAGCAGGCACAAAACCCTTGAAAAAAGCAGTGGCATGTGTTGCCATGGTAACAGCATCTAGGCCTCTTTCCCACTCAAACCTCAAAGCATAATCCCCACAGCAGCTCTTACTGTCCCTCTGCCAGAACTGGATGGCTCATGGTGGGCAGGAGATCACTCCACCTGATAGAGCAGCAAACAAGCTGAACCCGAGCCGAATTAGCATTCCATCACCCAGCCAGTAGTGGACCACTGGGATTTTGTTCGAATCCGGGGAAAGTCATGCGGAATCTGGGATTGTTGGGAGGTATGGGCATACCTGGCATCTGCTTTGGTAAAAAGTGGGTTTAGTTTTGCTTTAACCTTTAACTAAGCTATGTTCTTTTTGCTCATACTAATTTTACAGAGCATAGTCATTTGTATTCACTGAGAGAGTTCTTCAGTGTAGGTGTCTTGGGATATGAAACAGAAAACCACTTGAAGTTATTATGGAGCTGTAATGAATTGATAATGGGGTCACATTTTTACATAAGTTCAAAGGTTAATTGCAATCGGACTTGATAACATGACCTATATCAGTAAGGTGACATTTGCCAAGTTCAGAATATCCCACTTGCTTTCTGAATAAATTAACCCAGAATGTGTTGGTTGATTGCAAACATACATTTTAAATTTAATATGATAGATGAAACAATTGTTACTTTCAGAGAAAAGTAGGTAGAATGTGCTGGTTTAGATCACTTACTTAAAGTATGTATTTTTGTATGTATTAGAAGACTTTCTGTTCTCTATAAATTCTAAGTAGGTTTACAAACAAATATGTCTACTGTGACCAAGATGGTGTTTAGAAGTAAGCAGTTTTATCTTAGGTCATCAATTCAATTCTCTATTGGGACATTATTTGTAAAGAATGTATATGTTCTCCTTATGTTCATGTGGTTTACTGTTTAATACTGATAGAAAAACCAGCATCTGACTGTAGTCCAACTGAATCTGAATTTCCTGCATTTAGTCCATTGTTATAATAGTATATTTTATTAAAACCCACTTGGGGTAGCAACAATAGGTCAAATATCCAAAGGATCAGGAATCCTAGATAAACATCTGCTACAATACTATCCGGATGAATCCTAGTGAGGGTGATGTAAGGGCTTCCTATTGAGTTTAGGTAGCAAGTAATACCAAGAAATGGTCAATCAGAAGGCAGCTAGTAGTTAGTCACAATCAACTATATTGATTTATTAATGTTAAAGATGTTAGACCAATCATCCAAATGTCTTCCTTTTCAAAAGAGTGTAGGGAACATTCCCCAGCGTTTATATCCACATGGCAAACTCCCACACTTTAAATTGTATGGCCAACCAAAACATTTTCCTATTTTTGGATAGAGTGGAGAAAGCTCAGAAACCATGTCACTACCATCCAAGGCTCTGTTAGAGACTTTGCTTTCATTCCTGTCAGGCTGTCAGTGTTTTAAAAGACAAAGTTTAACAATAGAGCATTTAGTTGAAAGTTATCTTTGACTCTACCTTCATATGTGGCACTCACCCCTGAAGGGACTGATGAGAATGTGCCCAGGTCTCCCTTGCTAGTACAAAGGCTGCCTGCCGCAGACACAGTTCCATGCATGCTGGCAACACAGGCTCAGTCTAGGGAATTTCCTTTTTGTGAATTTTTTGAAGAAACTTGAACAGGAGGGGATTTAGGGGTTCAGGATACTCCAAAACGAAAGCAAAAACAGCAGAAAGACAAACATCTTAGCACAAATCCCTAAAACAGTAGGCACCCATGAAAGTTCCAAAACCAGGTTTTACTCACACTTTCACAGGAGCTGATGGCAACCCAGCTTCCGCATGACACTCTATAGTGATGAAGACAAAAGATCCTTCTCCAGACCAGAGTCCCTGGCAAGAAGTAGTCCAGCAGAAATCCTTCAGAAAATCTTCTCTATGCACTCAGCCCAGCCACTGTTGAGACCCAAAACTGCAAAGCTTCTGTAACACTAGCTGCTTTCCAGTGGAACTCTCCCTAAAAACAAAAGAACACTCTGGAAAGGCCTCCCAAACATTTTTTTTCCCCAAACATGTTTTATTGGGTGATAGACAGCACATACAGAATCAATGTTACAAACACCCTATATTCAAAAAGTGTTATGTCAGATAAACAGTGGGCATTCGCTCCGATCGTGTGCCAGCTTATAACAACAAACATTTGAGTTGCATATCTGGATGGATGTACATAATGTTGAAACAGGAGAATATAGGTCAGAACGATAATATGAAGGTCTCTAACTCAGGAAGTTTAATAACATAAAAGAATGTTTATTTAAAGCTTTTAGGCTTGTAAAACAGCCTGCGTATAGAGGAGGAGAGGGAACCGGGATGGGGGTATAAGAGGTATACAGGTTTGACAGCTTTTGCTTCCAGGAGTTAGAGAATACATATTGTTGTCTTTGAAGGGGTTTTCTGCAATAGGGCGGTTAAACTATTTAATCAACCTTGGCCAATGTTGTCCTCCTAATAGTAGGGAATTCCCAGGGTAAAAGAAATTCTCAGACTAAAGACAAGGGACCAGGAGAAAAAAAAAAAAAGGGAGGAGAGAATTTGGAAGGGAGTGAGCAGAGGACAATCAGGTAGGAAGAAGGATAAGTGTAAAGAAAACAATAACTGCACTAAACAAAAAAAATATTGTGTTAATAATGAACAAAGCTGCAACTATACAGTGAGATATCACCCAAACATACATAAATAACAAAAAAATTTGTGCTAATAAAAATGAAATTTGTGTCCACATGACCATCACAAAAAATTATTAAAATAAATAAAACAGGAGTGTATTGAACACTCGTGATAGTCCAAACAACTATATAATGATGATGATGGATTCTTCAATGTGAACTTGAATATAAATCTGTGAATAGGTAGGTATCCACCAGCAAGTGTAAAATCCTTCACCAGTAAGTGAATACGCTTACCGGAGCCACTTGACCTCAAGGGTCAATCACACTTGAATAAAATCTCCAATAAGGCACCAATCTCTAATAGGTCTCCAATAAGGCACCAATTCCAGACAAAGAGGTCAAAGGGCACTCATCTCCACATATCCAACAATATCTCGCAACATGGCAGGGTTTAGGCAAACTGAGGCCTGGACACGGCGCTGCCAGCCCACCTTCTGAGTGCCCCCTCTTAGGGATTAGCCAAAGTTTGATTAATATTTATAAATCATTGGCTGACCCTCCTATTCCATTTCCTGGAAGCTACTTCCAGAAGAAGACAGGAGCAATCAACTACTGACCATAGAGAAACTTGACCAGGCAAGAAAAAAAAAAAAACAGATCATTTCTCCATTAAGTACAGTGAGGCCAAGTTAAACTAAATTAAGCCTTAATTTTGGCATAGCACTACTTACTAGCTAAATAGAATCCACAAGCAGGTACAATAGTAAATATATATGGGTTTGAACTACGTATTTGCTTCAAATGTGCCCTAGGGCACTCCAGGTCATTTAGAAACCAAGCAATGTCAAATCTTATCTATCTATCTATCTATCTATCTATCTATCTATCTATCTATCTATCTATCTATCTATCTATCTATCTATCTATCTATCTATCTATCTATCTATCTATCTATCTATCTATCTATCTATCTATCTATCTATCTATCTATCTATCTATCTATCTATCTATCTATCTATCTATCTATCTATCTATCTATCTATCTATCTATCTATCTATCTATCTATCTATCTATCTATCTATCTATCTATCTATCTATCTATCTATCTATCTATCTATCTATCTATCTATCTATCTATCTATCTATCTATCTATCTATCTATCTATCTATCTATCTATCTATCTATCTATCTATCTATCTATCTATCTATCTATCTATCTATCTATCTATCTATCTATCTATCTATCTATCTATCTATCTATCTATCTATCTATCTATCTATCTATCTATCTATCTATCTATCTATCTATCTATCTATCTATCTATCTATCTATCTATCTATCTATCTATCTATCTATCTATCTATCTATCTATCTATCTATCTATCTATCTATCTATCTATCTATCTATCTATCTATCTATCTATCTATCTATCTATCTATCTATCTATCTATCTATCTATCTATCTATCTATCTATCTATCTATCTATCTATCTATCTATCTATCTATCTATCTATCTATCTATCTATCTATCTATCTATCTATCTATCTATCTATCTATCTATCTAGTCCCCTGATCTTTTCATCCTCATCTTAAATTTGTGAAGTGTGTCCAATTCTGCTTTGGTTGGTATTCATTTTCTTACAAATTATGTCTTTTGTGAAAATGTAGCTTCCCCGAGGGAATAGTTCCTCTGAAGACATTTGCTGAACAAACAATATACTCACTTGATTGGAAGAAAAAAACTGTGTAATATAACAAAGAAAATTCCTGATGATAAAATATAACAGGTTTTGATTAAAAAAGGAAGAAAAAAAACTGACAGATGATGCAGGAATCGTGGAGAACGTGATAATAGACTACTTTGAGCTAAGAGTTTGAATTTCAAGGGCAGAAGCTCTCTTATTCCTTATGAAAATTACCTTGATTCTGATCTAATATTCTCAGCATCTCTCCCCCTGTTATTTACAATGCAAATAAGGGCCAGATCAGCTGCTGTCAATTCCTGTTAACACCAGTGATCTGGGGTTATTATCTGGGAAGGAAAAATCCACATCTGAACGAAGATGCTTGGAGGAAATTTCAAAGACCTTGAAAATATATTAAGCTCCTGGTGATATAGAAGCAGTGCGAGTATTACTGAGGGCTCTGTGTAATCTATATGTACACATACGTATTTATATAAAGGAATCTTCACCTCTCACTTTATTATTGCTATTGGATAATATTTATATAGGTTTGTTTCCTAAGGTCAGTGTTAGACAGATGTTTGCAGAGGTGCTACTACATTACCTTGATTTTATTATGTTACAAATTTGTTATATTGTGACAAACTGTTCATCTTTCGAAAGGTTTGCTTTTTGTTGGTAAAGGCTAACGCATTTTTAGCTAGTTTTGTTTGACCTTTTTATCTGAAAGCATACTTATTTAAAAACAATTTTGTGTTTTTAATTCATTATAAAATGCTTACTTATCAAGAGCTCAGGATACATCCATGACATTCAAGTTGCAGAGGATGCCAGGCAATCTAAAGAAAAAAGCCCAGCACTACCTGCATGCTTCATGGTAACCTGTGTATAAGTGACTAAACCAGATGGTCCCACCTTTGCTATGGGTGTGTAATGGAGTGTATCCCTCTTTGAAATCATTCAACAATTTTTGTTATCTGATCTTCCTACTATCCAGGTCTATTTCACCCCAGTAGCTATTTAGCGATTCTCTGGATAGGAAAGGAATCCTTATAGATTGTTTTTTCTTTTTTGCTTTCTAGGTCCTATTGGAAAAATATGTCTTAAATTTGCCTTAACTTCCTGTTTTGAAGACAAATTAGGAAATGAGTGGAAATCCCTCCAAAGTAAAGGAAAATCATGCAAAGGGTTCCATTGGAAAATTTTCTTCCATTCCTATTCCGGTGACAGTTGTAAAATTTTGAATTTTCTATCACTTTCTGATTTGCTGACAATGGCCACCAGGCCTATTATAAAAGGGGAATTTAACCAGTGGGGACACAGACAACAATGAAAACCTGTCAGAGGTTGTAATCCTTTCAAACTCTTTATGAAAAAAGAAAGAAAGTTGCAGCTTTAGATATACTATGCAGCGGAGTTCCCATTTGCTTCTCATACTCGGATGCAAACATAGACCCCTAACCCCATTTCCCACAACTTCCTTGGTTCCTGGACAGGCCAAGAAAAGATAAATGCCTCTGCTTTTTCCTCTCAGGAGCTCAAAGAGGCCACACCTAATGAGGTAGAGGTAGCAAGTGATCTTCATCCAGGTGAGAGGCTCTCCACTGTTGGAATTAGCATGCTGGCATCTGGGCCAGAGCTTACTAGAATGCATCTTCTTCAGAAGTAATCCTACCCACTGTGGGGATTCCCTCCCCATTTGCTACCACAGTACCCCAGTTCAAGTAGGGTAGCCCTACCCCTCATTTTGAAAACTGTTGACAGCAGCAACAGTGTATAAGGACTTTGCCACTGATCAGCAGCTGAACTGTTGGTGAACTTCACTATCAGAACAGAAATCATTACTGATACTAAAACTATGCAAACTTCTGTAGATGAGAGTTGTTTCCCCTCATTTGGCATGTGTTTGAAACAAAAGCCAAATTCAGATGAGCAGATTCCTACTGACTTCAAAGGAGTAGTATAGATTAAAGTTCAGAAGTTGCATTTTTTACATAGTTACATAGTTTGTGAGGTTGAAAAAAGACATTAGTCCATCCAGTTCAACCTATGATGTGTGTGTGTTTGCTGTTACCCGTACATTGTATACCCCTGTATGTTGTGGTCTTTAAGGTGCCCATCTAATAGTTTTTTGAAACTATCGATGCTCCCCGCTGATACGACTGCTTGTGGAAGAGAATTCCACATCCTTACTGCTCTGACAGTAAAGAACCCCTTGCGTATTTTAAGGTTAAACCATTTTTCCTCTAGTTTTAGTGAGTGGCCCCATGTCTTATTGTATTCCCTTTCTCTGAAAAGTTTGTTCCTTATGCTAGTGTCATCACCAGTACAGTATTTGTACATTGATATCATATCCCCCCTCAATCGTCTCTTCTCCAGAGAGAATAAGTTTAATGATTGTAGTCTTTCCTCATAGCTGATGTCCTCCATTCCCCTAATTATTTTTGTTGCCCTTCTCTGGACTCTCTCCAGTTCCAGCACATCCTTCCTGAGGACCGGTGCCCAGAACTGGACAGAATACTCCATATGTGGCCGGACCAGAGTCTTGTAGAGTGGGAGAATAATCTCTTTATTTCTGGAGTGAATCCCCTTTTTTATACATCCCAGTATTTGATCTACTTTGCCTCGTGTTTCTGCACACAATGCTTGTGCTTCCAATGTGCCTTCCTAACTGAACCCAAAGCAAGTCAAAGGCTTCAAACACATGCATTTTAGCAGGGTTGCATTTTAATGAAAAAGCTTGTGTTTGACAAAGACGGCCATCTACATGAGCCCTAAGCTTGCAACAGATTAATGAAATTTCATGTACAACTACAGAAACACATGTTGAAATTGATTTACTAAAACTGGAGACTACAGAATGTGGTCCAGCTCTGCATAGAAACCAAACAGCTTCTACAATTTTTGTCAAAGCTTAATTGGACAAGCTGAAGTTAGAAGCTGATTGGCTACCATGTGCAACTGCACCAGATTTTGCACTCTTTTGCCAGTTTTAGTAAATCAGCCCTGCTGTGTATGTGTGCAGCCATATTTGACAAGACTATGTCATGAG
Organism: Pelophylax lessonae; assembly: GCF_965119305.1. Lineage (NCBI taxonomy): Eukaryota > Metazoa > Chordata > Amphibia > Anura > Ranidae > Pelophylax > Pelophylax lessonae. Next base: position 588,144,952 of record NC_138771.1, read on the forward strand.
CACATGTTTGTCTTTACACAGTTTATTTTCTTTATTCATGTGTAGCATCCTCTAGTGTGCTACTAGTGTAAGAGCAGGCAAAACATAGTTAGACTCATGGTTAAGCATGAGTCATGGAATCTGAGTCAGGGTTTATTTGTGGTTAGGCTGGAGGACTCATAGAGGCAGGTCTCTGGTGCCACTCTCTGGGTCTGGAGGTTTGAAGAAACTTCAAGAGGTTAATGAGCAGAGGCCAGGAGGTTTGATCTGCATATTTAACAGAGTTTGGCCAATCCCCAGGCAGTGGGCCAGGCATGGTGGCTAAGCAGCCCTAAGTGTGGATAAGTCATGTTGGCATGGGGGAGTCAGGTGGAAGATGGAGATGGAGTGCTGAGGAGTCTGCTGGTGGCTTTGAGGGGCCCTCTAGGTCTAAGGGGGCCCACAGGCCGAAGGCTCCAGCTGGCCCAGGAAGGATCCCTTCTGCAGTGCAGTGTGACAGGGACCACCACCTGGGAGCAGTGGGAGAAAAGAAAGGACAGTGAGTACATCAGCACACTCAGGAATACTACAAGGGGAAAGTCTGCCACAGGTAGTCAGCTTTCCAGAGGGACAGCAGTGTGCTTCACCCCTTTATCCTTATCCTGAGAGATATCCAGAGCAGCCAGGAGGGCTGGTGGGACCTGCTGAGTAGTGGAGCTGGGACCAGATCCACAGAGGGAGGGGACACACTCCTACAAGCAGTTACCTCAAGTTTGTGCTACTTTCCAGAAGGGCCGAGGGCCCTTAGTCTGTAATGGACTTTTTCTATTAACCTTTAAAGGACTTTGAGTTTGTACAGAAGCAAGCAGTTAAGGATTTTTGTACAGAGAGAAAGGAATATTGTCTCCAAGTTTTGCTGTGTTCATCATCTGCTGGGCATCCCATAAATCCCTTCACCCTATCCAAGTTGTTATCCCCTAATAAAATCAACAAAAACAAGTTATGTGGCTGACTGGCTGCTAGTAGAAACATTTGTGTTGCCTGGCTGTGCAGGAATAGGATAGTCGGTTGCCAGCGGCCCCTACGGGGGGTAGTGCTACACACACTAAAAGAATGGCTTTGTTGTGTTTTTTTGTAAACGAATCAATAAAAAGTTTTTGCAATATTGGTTGTGAGTTTTTGAAACAATGTATGTGAGTTTATTAATTCCCACAGTTGTATTTGTCATATGTCAAAATGTCATATATTGATGTTTACTGATGTGGTTGCTGCATTAGTTACATTTTTCATTTTTTTTTCACCTAGTGATCCATCCAGTAATTCTGTTATTATTTAATGTCCTCTAACAGATCCAAGGCATCTAGAAAAAGTGGCAGTTAGAGTGTTAAGACCAACTATTTATCACTGACAGGGGTGCTTACTATGGTCATTTGTTTATTCATTTGGTCTTGTTCTCATGTGCATCAGCCCTTACTATATATTGTTTTGTGGTGTCCTTTATAATTGTGTAGCAATTGTGTAAGAATAAAGACAAATCGGGCTAAACCAGTGTAACAAAGTGAGGGTGCTTTACTGCTCATATTGTTTTTCAACAGATTTGTGGCTATGTTTGTTTTACATACAATTCAAAGATACCTTATATTGTACTTGATTTTCCTTGCAGCCGTCATCTAGAAAGGGGCTGATTGCATTATCTAAGAGAGTTATGCCTCGTACACAAGCAACGATTATCGGCCGACCGATCATCCGACTTTTGTCCAGAGTTGCGTTGTGTTGGGTGGAATGTGCCTAGACTGCATACGAATTTTCTCGGCCAACAAAAATCTACTTCTGAAGTGATGTCATGTGCTGGTTTACTTTCCGTGTGTTTTTTCTTCTCTGAGCATGCCCAGTCTTGCTCATCAGATTTTTGTCTGCCGAAATCTGTACTGACTGACGGAAAATAGGCCGTTGTTTTGACGGCCAACAAAAATTTTATAGCCTGCACACCAGATTTTTTTCGGCCAAAAAGTCGGAGTCGGTTGTTGGAAGCATTATACTAACAAGCCGAAAATCGGCCGATCGGACGCTGGCCGAAAATTCACGGCCAACTATCGACGCGTGTGTACGGGGCATTAGCCACTAGAGTGGAACAAAGCCATTTTTAAACAGTTGCCAATTTGTTGACTGCATATTGCAAAGATTGACAGGTTGTTGCCTACAAATTGTAAGGAGTTTTCATGTGTTAATCAGGTTTTGGAACAATTGGCCATTTTTTGCCTGAATTTTGTGATGATTGCTCATTAGTTGCCTACATATTGTAATTACCCATTTGGTGCTCACATAATGTAATGATTGCCGATGTATTGCCTGCATATTGTAACAATTGCCAATTTGGGGCTCACATATTGTAATGATTGATAAATAAAAGACAGTGCAGCGCTATATGTAAAATTTCTATTTTACCCAAAATAAAAAAAATAAAAAAACGTAAAACTTGAATAAAGGGCACAAACGGTGTCATGTCAATAATACCATAATGACATAACAATGTTAAAAAATCCTCCTGTGTTTAAAGATTTTCAGAATACATAAATAAAGTGTCTAAAAATGATTATCAGTGTCAGAAATAGTAGGCAAATTTCCCACAAATCCTAAAGAAAAAAATATCCAAAGCACAAGTGAATCCTCAAACAGTCATATAATAGCGTGATCCTGGTGTTCAGACCAATTCAAAAGCAAAAAAGGAAAGCCTCTTACCAGATAACCATGACCATCACTAATATAGCAAATGGTCAAATCGCGCTTTCAGGGTTATTAAGGCTAACTCCCAGCCAATGGATCACCTCTGTTTCAGATACTCATCCACAATGATGCTCAAAGATAAAAAGCAAACTGGACTTCCATAGTGTAAAACCGTATTGCAACTTGTTTATTAAGACATAAAATCTACACACTTACAATGTCCAAGGATCCAAACAGGCTTCACAATGTATAAGGCCCATTTCACACATACGGTCCGTTCAGTTCTTCAGTTCAGTCACGTCAAAATGTATCAGTTTTCCATTCGTTTTTCGTCAGTTGTTCCATTCAAAAAAACGGACATTGACGGAAGCGGATGAAAACTGATGTTAACTGATGATCATCCGTTATCATCAGTTTTTACATAGAGATACATTGATTTCCGTTTTTCATCCTTCAACGGATGGATGAAAAACGGACAAATGGACAGCATGTGTGAAAGGGGCCTTACAATTCAGATGCCAATTGAAATCAGTCCTACTCTCAGTCATTTACCGCCTAAAATAATTTGAACCTAATTTCTGCAGTATCAAAGATGACTTTCTCATTTACATCCCTACCATTGCACAGTTAACCACTTTACCACCGGAGGATTTTCCTGCTTTACGTCCAGGCCACTTTTTGCGATTCGGCACTCTGCGACTTTAACTGACAATTGCGCGGTCATGCAACGCCGTACCCAAACAAAATTTACGTCCTTTTCTTCCCACAAAAAGAGCTTTCTTTTGGTGGTATCTGATCACCTCTGCGCTTTTCATTTTTTGCGATATTAATAAAAAAATGCGACAATTTTGAAAAAATAACTATTTTTCTACTTTGACAGTTAAAAAGTATCCAATATATTCATTTTTTGTCATATATTTAGGCCAAAATTTATTTAGCTACATGTCTTTGACAAAAAAATTCTCAATGAGCGTATTTTTAACAGCTTTAAGACCGGAAGATTTTACCCCATTCCTGAGCAGGCCATATTTTGCGATTCGGCACTGAGTTACTTTAACGGACAATTGCGTGGTCGTGTGACACTGCACCCAAAAAATTGATGTCCCCTTTTTTCCCCACAAATAGAGCTTCCTTTTGGTGGTATTTGATCACCTGTGCGATTTTTACTTTTTGCGCTATAAACAAAAAAAGAGCGACAATTTTGAAAAAAATAACAATATTTTTCATATTTTTTTTTATATGAAATTCCCCCCCAAAAAATGTAAAAATCTAAATTTTTTAACATTTTAGGACAATTTGTTTTCTGCTACATATTTTTGGTGAAAAATCGCAATAAGCGTATTTTGATTGGTTTGCGCAAAATGTATTGCGTTTACTAACTACGGGAAAGATTTATGTCATTTTTATTGTTTTTTTTTAAACTAGTAATGGCGGCAAACTGGCGGGCGATCTGCGATTTATTTTGCGGGACTGCGACATTGCGGCGGACAGATCGGACCCCTGACTGACATTTTTGACACTTTTGGAGGTACCAGTGACATTACTACAGTAATCAGTGCTAAACATATGCACTGTTACTGTAAAAATGACACTGGCAGGGAAGGGGTTAAATTTTATTGGTGATCAAGGGATTAATGTATGCCTGGTGCTTACTGACGTGTGTGGGGGGAGGGGACTGTGTGACAAAGGGACAGAACGCAGGTTCAGCTATGCTGAATCCTGCAAATTGTCCCTGCCTGTCACTTAGGAGATCCGCCCGCTTTGTTTACACAAGCGGGCGGATCTCCACACTCGATCACCGCCGCTCCTCCCCTGGCCCGACTCCCGCTGTGACTGAATACACCGGGAGCGATCATCCGGCGGCGCATGCGCACCGCCCACAAGGGGAGGAGTCCAGCGACGTAGGTCTACGTCGCTGGACGATAACGAACCACTTTGCCGCAGTAGGCTCAACGTGAGCGGTCGGCAAATGGTTAACCTCCCTGGCGGTATAATACTTTCGGATTTTAGGTGCTGAAAGCGGTACCATTATTTTGCATGTAATTCTTGAGAATGAGCAGCCCAAATCAACTATTTACATTTTTTTTTTTTACTGTGCGTTCTTCTTTATAACATCTTGGGTGTGATAAAGTTTGAAACACAAAATCATAAATTATAATATAATAAAAAACTATAAATAAGTTAAAGTATGTATGTATGTATACATATATATATACTGTATGCATATATATATATATATATATAATATATACATATACGTATATACTGTGTATATATATATATATATATACACATATACATATACTTGTATATATATATATATATATATATATATATATATATATATATATATATATATATACACACACATACACAGTGTATATATATATATATATATATATATATATATATATATATATATATATATATATATATGTATATATATATGTATATATATATACATAAAAAGTACAGTAAAACTGCAGGAAAGGGCACTGGGGGGCAATGTAATGTGAATTTATTTTATTTTGAATGGTATCAGTGTGTTTGGTGTGTTTTACATTTGAATTTGCCGCCGGTTCTACCCCCCTGCGAGCGTCACGTCGCAGGAGACGGAAGCCGGGGCACGGAGAGGATCGGGAGGAAGATCCGCCGCCGCATACCGCTGAGATACATCGCTGGATCCCGGTGACAAGGTAAGTAACCTCTTTTACAGGATCCAGCGATGCTTCTGGCGGTACCCGAGTGTGGCTCGGGGTTACCGCTTTTGGCTCTGAAATTTAACCCCGAGCCACACTCGGGAATACCGCTAAGAAGGTTAATAAAGAAATGGACATGTCCAGCATCGCGTTGTTTTTATTTAGGTTTAGGTAAAACGGGTAGTCAGTAATCACTGTATAACACATAAATGACAAAGGAAAATACCACCTGAAAGATTTCCAATCAACCCAGGTTATATTTATTTATTAAAGTGCACTTCCTGTAAAAACCTTACTTAGGCTAAATTTCCACTTTCATTCTAAGACTATTCTATTTACACTGTAAAAGAAAAGATGTCTGTACTTACCTATAGTGATGGACGAACATCGGCCGGGGCGGTTCGCGAACGTTAGCCGCAAACTTTCTCAAATGTCCGCGATCCGCAAGTTTGCAGCGGGCCCCATTGACTTTAATTGGAGACGAACTTTAAAAACCTTTAGGTCATATTTGCAGTCACAAAAGACTTACTAGCTGTGCACAAATAGTCTCACCACATGGACAATATCATAACGGAAGTATTGCAATTGGAAAAGTTGCCCTAAAAATTATTATTATTTTTTTTACAGCAAAAACATTTTTTTTTTCCCTAAATCAGCCAGAACTGACAGCAGCTGGTAAATACATGTAAAATACATATAGGGTCCATTCACACATCTGTAAAATGGGTCCGCATCCATTCCACAATTTGACGTAACGTTTACAGACCCATTGATTTTCAATTCCAGTCTGAAAAATTAGGCATTCACAGGATAAAGAAGTGTCGGCCATTCCAGGCCCCAAAAATTAGCCCACATGGGTTTACCTGACAGCTAAGAACGTTGTATTCTGTGGCTGAAGGTTGGCCAGAGAGTTTGGCACTGTGTGGAGCAGAGTTAATGCAGCAAAAGAGGCAATATTGTTGCGGGATACAAATACACTTATAAAAGTATACTCAGATAACACCCCACCTCAATATGTGGTTTTGGGGGGCCACTGGTCTATCACACCAGTTGTACAAAAAATTGGCCAGTGAGTTTGGCACTGTGTGTAGCAGAGTAAACGCAGCAAAAGAGGCAATATTGTTGCAGGACACAAATACACTTATAAAAGTATACTCAGATAACACCCCACTTCAATATGTGGTATTGGGGGGCCACTGGTCTATCACACCAGTTGTACAAAAAATTGGCCAGTGAGTTTGGCACTGTGTGTAACTGAGTAAATGCAGCAAAAGAGGCAATATTGTTGCAGGACACAAATACCCTTATACAAGTATACTCAGATAACACCCCACTTCAATATGTGGAATTGGGGGGCCACTGGTCTATCACACCAGTTATAATACTTTAAAAGTGCTTTTGTCACTGTTTGTAGTATTGCTGCAGAAACGCTCAAGACACCAGTCACAATGCTGCACAGTTCACAATACAAATCCACTATAATATGCTTTCTATATTACTAAATATATTATAAGTGAATTACACCCCTATGTAGTGCACTGCACACCTATAGCAAATACCAGCCCTTAAAATGACTTTTGTGGACCTTAACAGAGTGATTTGTGTCAATGACGATCTGTCCCTGGTGCACACAGCAGACCTCTCCTTACACTGACAAAAAGCAGAATGTGAAATGGCCCCCAGCTATGGTCTATTTACAGGGTAGGGGTATGTCCATGTGCTGCAATGTTTCAATTGGCTGTTCCTTTCCACCTGATGGCTGTGTCATGGATCAAAGTTCTCCCCAATGTATTCTAATATGGCCGCCGCGAACAACGCCATGTGTTTGCAAAATCGGCGGGCTGCGAACAAGCAAAGTTCACTGCGAACCGACCGCTGGGCGAGCTGCAAGGCCAGCCCTACTTACCTATTCTGAAGTCACTCTGGTCTGGTCACATGATCGGGTCCCAGCATTGGCTTCAGTGCAGGGGAGAGGTAACGACAATGGCTGCAGAGCCTGGGTGACGATGTCACTCATAGGCTTACTAAGGGGCTGCTGTTTTCAGCCGTCCCTGCTTTACACTGAAGCCAGTGCTGGAAGCCGGCAATGTGGCTGGACTGGTGCAGCTTCAGAATAGGTAAGTATACACATTTTTTCTTTTACAGGGTAGATAGAGAAGTGGATTTAGCCTTGGAATTTTAATGGAATTATGTTTTACTAGCAGATGGGGTAGATGTCAAAAGAGAGGTTGAGCATGTTATCTTGCATTACATCAAACATTCGATCTTCAATTAAACAGTGCCTACAGATAAAGGTAATATGCTTGAATAAAAACACAAGGAAAATGTGCCTTTTCAATCATTTATTGGACAAAGTATCAATGAATGTAAGGGTGTATGTGGAAAAAATTAGTACACCAAGGGCTTTAGAAGAGGGTGTAACCCAAAAATTCAGTTCAAACTTGTGTTCAGACCAAACAGCGAGCTCATTACAAATCTCTAATAACATGAGACCATTCTCATGAAAAGAAAGTGCTTGCATTCTCATGAGATTTGGGATCCTCAGGATTCACAGGGAAGCCCCAGTGACATCACCCTCTCCTAGGCATGTGCACCAGAAGGTAGGTATTTTTATACTGTTTTTATTTTATTTTGGGTGCAGGTTGGGCAGCCTAATAAGCATGTTGGGCCAGTTCCAGCTACAAAGGCCTCTCACTCAGCAGCTTTTGTGGGGATGATGTGCCAAAGTCAAGCACATCCCCTGGTTTCTAGCACAGTCCCTCATCGGTTTTCTTTGCATGCCATTGGCCTAGATAGAAGTACTTCGCATTTTACCACAGAGGTCACATTGCTACAGTGATCTAGATGCAATTATCATTTGATCAAGACTACAGCTGGGGCCAGTACGACATAGGTGCCCAAACATTTTTGCTGTTGCCCCAGTCACTGGTTTCACTGACCCACAGAATTGATCAGCACCACTCATATCTCCAAACTGGCTGCTCATTAGGATTCTCCAGGTATAAATTTAGCCTGAGTGTCAGTGGGTCATTGTGGGATGCCCAACTGCCAACAACCTTTAAGCAACGATTCCCACTCTATCTGCAACTAACCACACTCAATATCACATGAAGGCAAAGTTGCTTTCTTCAACTCTTTTACAGAATTATTCATAACAGTGAAACATAGCACTGTACATAACTATAGAGCAACATTTGGTGCATCTATTGTCCCAAATCTGTGGTGAATCCAAACATATGGGTATAGCCCACAACAATGGAAGAAGAATTTCATAATTGGTCCCAACCTAAATAGGGACATAGAGAGGGCTGTTTTGTGCTGTACTGTCCCAAACTCATTGCCTCAGTTTCTTCTACCTAGACCATTGACCTTTGAAGAGGTCCTCACCCATCTTGGTTCTCCATCTGCACTTTCTCCTTTACATCTCTACCTTGCTTACACCACCTTCATTTTTATATGCCAACCTCTAGTTCCACACCAGGGGGCATTTAAAAAGAAAAGGTAAACTTTTGCTTTAACAAAGATTCGCTATATGAACAAATGTGCACTTTCATGCTGTGTAGTCAAGTCCTTGTAAAAATGACAGTTAAATTAATAGTTTCACTTTATTATGTATATGGACTAATTGTCTTTACTTTACCTGGCATTCTTTTTTTAAGCAAACCTGCTTTTAAAAAAATAGTTATTTGTTCACATGTGCACTTGCATCCTGTATAATCCAGAGCTGTAGTTGGGTCTCTGTAAAAATTACAGTTTACTGAGTAGTTTCCATTTAATGATTATATGTGTAGCACCCTCCAATGCAGATGCTAGGTAAAGTATAGTGGGCCTTGTCTGCTTTTCAGCAGGGCCATGTTTTCAGCTAGGCTGGCATGTGTTCCCAGGTGTGCCTGTTGTGTTTGGGAGTCTCCCCACTGTGTCCCAATGAGGACTCTCTTTGGTCAGTGGAGGAAACCTGACCAATAGCACACCAGGGCTTGTATCCATCCTGAAAGGGCAGATTCTGCCACACAGCATTCTGGGAGGGGGTATAAGTCTGTGGGGAGCACATGACAGATTGTCTTTGGCGGGAAGCAGAGTCCCAGGAGGGAGGTGATGGCTGTCTCTCCTCCTGTCAGGAAGAATCGGGTGTCCCAGGCGGCTGGCCTGAGTGGACACAGGGCTGAGCTGAGCTGCAGTGAGGATCCAGGTGTGCTGAGGACCAGCGGAGCGCTGGGGTCGAGTTTCAGGAAAGCATTCTGAGTCGGGAGTACTGCAAACTGCCCCTGGGGTCTGCCTAGCAGAGGGGACCACACCGGAGAAGGTCAGAGGGATCCAGGAGCTAGCTAGCCAGTGCAGGATTATAGTAAAGGGGATGCCAGTGATAACCCTGAAGAGTAAAGGGGGTGCCAGCGGTTGGGCCCTGAAGTGTTGCAGCATCATTGCAAGTAGCTACCTCAGTCAGTGAAGACTACAGGGAGCAATGTAAAGGACTTTTGAGCTGTGAGGAAGTAGCAAAAGTCACGTTTTAGTTCACAGGCCGCAAGTCAGATTCTCAAGCGCCAGTAAGCGTTGGTCGGCCTTCAGCCAGCGCCAAGACAGTGCTAGGCGGCATTTTTTCTCAAGTGTCCCAGATTTGTACCTAGTTGAGCCAGAGGAGTATCCCACTCATTCCCTTCTCCCATCCAAGTTCCTACAATAAAACTAAAAACCAAAGATGCTGGACTGTTCATTGTCTGAGATCTCACACTTGGGTATTCAGCTTAAACGTGCTGTTGGTGGTAACGGTAACCATGGCAGACCCACATCAAGCCCAATGCCTGGAAATACTGCTACATATGGATTATTTGTCTTTACATTTTCCTGGCATTCTTCTTTAGAAGCCAACTTTGGCTTTTTCAAAGGTTGGTTTTTTTGTACAAATGTGCACTTGCATCCTGTATAATACAGGAATTTAGTCAGGTCTTTGTAACAATGACAGTTAAACAAATAGTTTTACTTTAATGTTTATATGGGCTAAATTGTTTTTACATTTTGCTTGGTATTCTTCTTTATATAGCATCCAGATCCTATGAATAGGTCATGCACTGTAATACTACAGGCTAAGCATACAGATTTTCTCTTCCTTTAAAAAGAAAAAAAAAATGCTGGAACATGGGAAAAATGGTAGCGCACTGCACAGTGGTGGTAGTTGCACCTCATGCATGCTAATTTATCTGGAAACATCTTCATGCTCTGAAGCAGTTTTCTGTGATTGCAAAGAGCCTTAGCAAATACTAATCCGCAGCAGTGAATGCACAGGCTCGCGATTGAGATACATGAGGCTTTGTCTATTACACAAATCCTGCCTGTGTGGCTTTTGCCTGCACGCTCTTCTCCCACCGCCGTCTCCCTGTCTCTAATAACCTTTGTTCCAGTCTACCTGCCGTGCTTTCATCACAGTCAGTCTGGCTTCAGTGGTGGTGAATCAGATAGGCAGTATTCGAGTGTGACTTGTTCCTGTACAGATATTAAATAATCTGTCTGCATCTCCACAAGCTTTCAACTACAATATTTTCAAGTCTCATTCAGCTGGTTTAGCCCAATTTGTCTTTATGGGTATAGCTTGTGCAATGTCCATGAATACAGTGCATTGACTGTGTGAGGTGTAGGTGATGAAAAAACTGAATGTGCCTATGGGAGGATACGCAGTTTTGTTTACTGTTTCATGTCTGTGTAAAATGCACAAAAAAATAACTTTTTTTATGCAAATGCTCTACAATTGCAACTGAATAGTGCATGCATGTGCAGGTGTATTTAGAAAGCATTCACAGAGCTATGCATCCAGTAAAACTCCATGTACATTTGTTCTGTGTGTATAGGGGCAAAATCAAATGCTACTGGGGTATTTTATCTCCAGGTTGAATGTTATTCATTCATTAAAATAGAGTGGTTGGGGAAAATACTGCATTATGGCCACTGGATGGAGCTGATAAACATAGGAAATACGTATTCATTTCCTGTGGTCATCAGCTTCATCTAAAGGCCAAATTTCACTATTTTTTTGCTATTGGCTGAGAGCGCTGATCGGGACCCGGTCGGCTACTGGTTTTATAGCATGCTCGTCCTACAGAAGCCAGCTGAACAACCACCATACACAAAAGCGAAATGTCGACCGTTTTTTATTGAACCAGACGATATCACCTGACATTCAGCAAGAGGCAGAGTTGTACAGGTTTTTGGTGGTTTTTTTTTTTTAATATAAAATGGCAATTACCACATTGGAGGGTTGAAGGGCTAAGTGGGTGGTCCTTGGTGTGAGGAAAGAAGGGAGGACCTTACCTGGGGATCAGTCAGAGTATTGCCAGCATTTGACAGATTTCTTCCATCCCTCCTGCCCTGGACACCTATGGCTTAATAATTTGACCCTTTACCTTTGATTGATGTTTTTTTTTCCTACTGAATTTTCTGCTAGTACTTAAATTGTTACTAAACCCACAGCAGTAAAATCAGTCTGTATATGCAGTAAAGCATACTCACTGTGGAACCTAAGAGGTTAATCCTTTGCATCCTCCTCTTCTTTCACTGTCTCCCAAAAATAGCCATTAATGCAGCCTGATCAGTGGATGTGGATTAGAGTGAGGAGAGCCGCTGGATCACACAGAGCTAGGATCTCCCAGCTGTTACACAACATGGATTTGAATTAATTAATTAATTAATTAATTTGAATTAATTACCTGGCAGCTGCTGTCATTCGAAGTCCTGCCTCCTGGACCAGCTCCCATGACAGACAGCACATTGGTCCAATGCCGGGATGTGTAACGTCTATCAAAGGAGCTGGTCCAGGAGGCTAAACTTCATATGACAGTGGCCGCCAGGTAATTATTTCAAATCCATGCCTTGTCACAGCAAGAGATCCCCGCTCTGAGTGATCCAGAGTCTCACCTTTCTCTAATTCCCCATTCACACATTAGGCTGCATTGATGGACACTGGTGAGGCTACTTAGATGGGCACTGGTGAGGCTGCATTGATGGGCACTGGTGAGGCTGCATTGATGGGTACAGATGAGGCTGCATTGATGGACATTGGGGAGGCTGTGCTGATGGGCACTGATGAGGCTGCATTGATGGGCACTTAGGCTGCATTGATGGGCACAGATCAGGCTGCATTGATGGGCACAGATCAGGCTGCATTGATGGGCACTAGTGAGGCTGCATTGATGGGCACTGATGAGGCTGAGCTGATGGGCATTGTAGAGGTTGCATTGATGGGCACAGGTGAGGCTGCATTGAGTGGCACTGATGAGGATGAGCTGAAGGGCATTATTGAGGCTGCATTGATGAGCACTGGTGAGGCTGCATTGATGGGCATTGATGAGGATAAGCTGGTGGGCATTGATGAGGCTTCATTGATGGGTACTAGTGAGGCTGCATTGATGGGCACTGATCAGGCTGCATTGATGAGCACTGGTGATGCTGCATTGATGGGCACTGACCAGGCTGCATTAATGGGCACTGGTAAGGCTACATTGATGGACAGTGATCAGGTTGCATTAATGGGCACCTGTGAGGCTATATTGATGGGCACTGGTGAGGCTGCATTAATGGGCAGTGATGAGGCTGAGCTGATGGTCACTGATGAGGCTGCATTTATGTGCACTGATGGGGGCTCTTTCTAACATAGACTCTCAAATGGACACAGAGAGGACCTCTGTTATAGAGCCCCTCCTCCAGGATCCATTAAACCCCATTTTAGTCTCTAATGGGGCCTGGTGAAGGCTCTAACAGACTCTCTAATGGACACCAAGAGGGCCTCTGTGTGAGAGATACCCCTCCAGGTCCCTCCGACATCTCCTGTACCATGTCCGCAGCCTTTGACATCTCCTATACCATATCCGCAGCCTCTGACATCTCCTGTACCATGTCCGCAGCTTCTGACATCTCCTGTACCATGTCCATAGCCTCTAACATCTCCTGTACCATGTCTGCAGCCTCTGACATTTCTATTATAATGTCTGCAACCTCTGTCCAACTCCTGTACCATGTCTGCAGCCTCTAACCATTTCTTGTATCATGTCCGCAACCTCAGACCATCTCTTGTCTTTTATTATGTCTGCAGTCTCTGAGGCAGAGTCTGGAGAGGGGTCAATAGTGGGAGTGCAGCCAGGGTTAGAGTCATGGGAGAAGTCAGATGTGTATAGACTATGGAGAGGAGACTATAGGATTAAACCAGAGCCACCAAGCTGGAGCTGACTGACTGAGCCCTGCGTGGTGCACCTGCGAGGAGGTCAGTGGCTACGCCACCAGTTCAGTCTCAGAGGGGGTCAGTGATGTAGGGGGGACTGAATACAATAATGTAAAGGGGCACTGATATAAAGGTTACTCTTAATTCTGGCAATATATCACCATAGCAATAAGTTGACTGTTCCTAATTATTGCTCCACTTTTACCACTTTTAATTAGAATTTTCTCTTAGATGTATAAAGCCCTATGTGCTTTCATATTTGTCTCATCTATATATAATACACTCTTCAAATGTGCTTTGAAATGCATGGTTTTCCCTTTTATGAACAAGAAAATAATGACATTATGCTGTTGGGGCTGGTATAATGCTATGGGGCTAGTATGAAATTATTTCCAGGGCTGGTTTTTATTTCCAGTCCAGCCCTAGCCTGATCCCCTGTCATTTAGCAGTCAACAATGCCAGATCCTCTACGGACCAATCAGGATTTGATTTTGAAGTGTTCAGTGAAAGAGGCCATTGTATAGTTTGGTTTGGAATGCCTCTGCACCTCCAGAAAGTGCACTAACCATTTTAATAGGGGCATATACAACCACTTGTCCATAATTTCACTTTTTTTCCCAGGCTACTACTAGGCTCCTACAAACACAACAAAAAAAGGTTTGCTCAGACATTTTCTGAGCTCGGCTCGCACGATTATATCCAGAAATTGGCATAAACCTGACACCCCCTCATTAACTGATTGGGCATGTGAAATGGATTTCTTATGTCACCTAGAGCGTATGTAAGTGGTAAAAGACCTAAGCGCTGACCATAAACAAGATGTAGAAACCAGGCAGAGTAGAGTGTGATAGAGAACGCAAGATTAGCAGCCAATTCTAAGTAGTGTCACCACATACATAAAGGCAAAGAAATAATAAAAAAAAAAACGAATCGGCGCTTAATTAATCACATAATACACATGGACATAGCAAGAATACATTAGAGCTACAAAATATATTAGTAATGATAAAATGATTGATAATAAAGTGATGTGGTAAAGTGCACTGTGCTAAAGGTGCAAATAAGTGGACCACAAAAAATAATGATATAAAAACTTCAATCACTGAAAGGAAACAGATAATAAAGTGACAGTGAATCAAGGTGCACTGTGTCAAATCTGATCCAGTAAGCATCTGATCAGAAGAACATAAAAGTGGTAAATACACACTATAAATAAATAAATAAGTGTGAAAAAAGAAAAATATATAAAGAGTATAAATACCCCTAAAAAGCAAAAAAAGCAAAAAAAGCTGGGGGGGGGGGGTAAAAACAGCAAATACTCCAAAGGTAAAAGTCCTTGTAAAGCAATAATAATGTAGTATACAAAAGTTCATAAAAGAGGCGATAATCTTAGTAAAAAGTGCTGGTGTCTAAACAAGTTTGCCAGATGTGCGGGAAACTGGAATAATTCAATAGGTGCGGGAAACTTAATCACTGCAATGGTGAGCATGTATCCATAAGTAAGTGAAATGGCCGCTCACGTCCAAATCACTCATAAAGAGCGTTTGTACCAATAGGTAGCAAGGTCTCCACTGTGGATGGATCAATCCGCTTTCCAGTAGCCAAAGGGGTCACTTCTGTGACAGGCTCCTTAATCCCTTCTAGACAGCCAGCATCAAGCATCAATGGATATATTGTCCTAAGCAGGGTTTGTGGCTCAGACCATAGATAAAAGGAAGGACTTCATAGTGTAGTAAGTTTGTAACATATTTATTAAAAAACATAGTAAACTCACATTTCAGAATATGAATAACAGAGTGGTAGCGTGGCAGCGGTATGGCGGTGAATACCGGTAGCTTCCGGTCTCGGCCGAAGACCGGAAGTAACGTCAGCCGGCTTATCCCGACGCGTTGCGTCACAGCACAATGTGACTTTATCAAGGGTAAATGAAATGTGAGTTTACTATGTTTTTTTAATAAATATATTGATAGATATATGTATATATATATATATATATATATATATACAGGTGACATCACCTGTGCATGATCTCGGGTCCTTTAACATGGTTCAGATATGTGGTGCAGAAGGTGGTGTTTTGGTCCTGGGAGGGGAGTCTCCCCCCCCCCCCTACTGTACATTATGCACTTTTTTCTTCTTTTTTTTAATTCCTTCTTTCTTCCTTTGCTGCCTTCTGCTCTTCCACTCTTCTCTTATACATACCTGTGGGGACCTTTGGGGAGCCTGAGTTTCTATGGTATTATTGTGTATGACTATAATCCTATACCGTAATTCTCTGTGTTTCCTACCCTCCCCGTTCCTAGTGATTGAATGGTATTGCTGTTGTCTTAAACAGGCACGCCATAACCCAGGTCTTCTGTTGTATGTTGATATGGAGACATGATGGTATATTTCTAAATTTACAAATTTATTTTACCTTTATTAACAATGTGTAGTTACTTTCTCATATGGCATTTCAGAAGACTATTACAAAAATTGGTTATGTATGCTTGCTAATGTTGTGCTTTCAGTTATTTTTTGTGGCTTTTTGTATCAGTGACAATTCTCTGTTCTATAGTGAACTGTACATAATTTCTATTAAAAACATTTATAAAATGAGATTAAATATAAAATGCTCTAAGCGTTTTCTAACATGATACATGATCAGGCCCTAAATCAGGAACTCAAAGCAGATATAAAATATATAATTAATTGTGGTTCTGGTGTCATTATTACACCATTAATTGTATTTTTTTTTTGCATGCAGTATACCTGAATTTGACCTAGTATTATCCCCTTGCAGTCGCTGTACAGCAGAGTTCAGACTGGATGTTGTCAGGACAGCATTCTGAGCCAATTAGGTGTACTGAGTGTAAATGTGCTGACTAGAAACATGTTAACAAGGGGAGAATGCAGAGTGAGAAGGGGATGACCTTGTCAGTCTCTTCCAATTTTTTAACTGTAAAATCAGCAGGCTGGGGGATAGCAGTGTGTCCCTTCTAGAGCCTAAAACTGTAAGGGCACAATCTGAAGAGCGAACTGCAGTGGATAGCTTTTCAGAGGGTGTTTGACAGGCAGTGAGCAGGTGTCATGTAGTTACAGTGGAGGAGTTACAGTGCGGCCCCATTCAGGTGAATGAGAGCCAGTACTGCTTGCTGAGCATGACAAAGGGGATAATTTTTGCATGTGTACATCCCTGCCTGCTGTCTTTTCAGCTGAAGGGGAAGTGGTAGGGGGGCTGTAACAATGTGGCTCAACGGCCCCCCAAACTGGAAGTGTAAGGAGGCCTTACAGAGAAAGTGGTGTCATCCACCTGGCTGTGCTGTATGCTGTATAAATCTCAAGACTGGATGGACAGAAAAACAAAAAAACTTGCTATGCAAAACAGCTCCCATATATGTATCACATCTGTATATTAGGCTGTTTGCATTGAGTTCAGCTTTAATAGACAACTATATCTTTGGCTTCAAGGGCTGACACAGCCTGTTGTTAGCACCCCACTTTATTACTCTGATGGCACATAAATGAAGTTCCCCGGGGAGTATTAGTTGTAGATCTCTAATATAACCAAATCAATGTCATATATAACAGACCATAATGAGGAGCCAATATTGTCTGCCTCGGGAGACTACTTGAATTGATGCCTGCTTGTAATCAATATTATCTCTTCTCGTCACTCGCTGTAAACTCCTACTCTCTGTTCCCATCTATTCTTCTTATTTATTATATGGCCTTCCAATTTTCCCTCTGGGCTTGTCTGCTTCTTTGAGATAATAGGTTAAACAAGGTTAGCCAAATTTGGGCCATATTCATCCCTTTTACTAGAGAGAGAGTATTCCCACATTTTTATTTTGCCTGAATATTGACATACAGATCTGTTGTACAGTTTACAACAGTGGTTTTTCATGAATTATATTGCTCCCTGCAAATTCTAGGAACCTATTCTAGTTCAGGCGAATAATAAAATGGGCAATTTTCCAAGTCGCTGGATTTAGAAATTGATTCACTAATCACTACTGCATACGTGTTATATTATAAAAGAGTATTTCTTGACTTAAAATTGGGGCATTGCATAGTTTGACTAAAGGACCCCAGTTATAAAGTAACAGTATCTCAAGTTGCTGGATTAATAAAATAATTAATAAAAAAAAATTAGAAAAAGCATACTGCACATTTATAGAGCACATTGATATGCTATTCATATTCACTGAGTAAAAAAAAAAAAAAAAAAATGGTAAGGATAGTGACACGTCAAAGTCCTATGACTTTAATGATAAGAGTTTTTTCTGCAACATAAAAGTGAAACAATGAAGTGAACAGAGTGACTATTTTCTTACTCTGAACCAGCAAATGAAAAAAAGTTTTAAAAAGGTTTTGAAAAAGTTTATAGTTTAAAACGCTTAAGGCCTCTTTCACACGGTCCGCCTCCGTAGGCGGATCCGTGTTGCTCAGCGGGGATCGATCCGCGATCCCCGCTGAGCCGGCGGATGACAGCTCCGTCTCCGCTTGCAGAGCGGAGAGGGAGGTGTCTCAGCCCCCGCTGCCCTCTATGGGGGATCGGATGAGAGCGGACCGCCTGTCCGCTCTCATCAGATCCGATCCGATTACTGAACAGATGGAAAAATAGGGTTTCCATCCGTCCAGATTTCACAGACAGGATCAGATACGGATGGCAGCGGGTGTCAGCGGAGGTGTCTCCGCTGACACCCACTGCCCCATAGAGCTGCATGGAGCATCCGATCAGATCCGCCTAAAAAACTGACAGGCAGATCTGATCGGATTGCCCGTGTGAAAGAGCCCTTAAAGCTAAAGTTTAGGTATGTTTTTTTTGCATGGTTACTTGGGTTCAGCTTGGATGTATGTGCCATACCTGGTCAATTCCATTACCAGTTGTAAATAACTGTAAGGGCTCTTTCACACGGAGTGGACCGCATTGCGATCCGCTCCGGCACTGTTTTTTTTTTTTTTTTTTCACGGAGCAGATGACACTTGTGTCATCCGCTTTGTATGCCCGCATATCATCCCATCCGTTTTGCGGATGATATACGGACATAATGTAAGTCTATGGGCATTGCGGATGTCAGCGGATGAAACCGCTGACATCCGATTTTGCTTCCTTTCCGTTTTTTGAACGGAGGAAAAATAGGGTTCTGTTCTGTTCCAAAAAACGGAACAGAACTGAAAGGAAGAAAATCGGATGTCAGCGGATGGTATTCCGCTGACATCCGCAATGATATTGACTTACATTATGTCCGTAAATCATCCGCAAAAAAATAGGATGATTTGCGGTCATACGGAGCGCCCGTGTGAAAGGGCCCCAAGACTGCATTCACATTTTTACGTAGTGGGAACAAGCGTTCATGCTCGGAAATTTTGGCTGTGCGATTCAGTTGCGTGTGTCGCTCCTAGGGCAGCCCATTCACTTCATGGGCTGCCCCATGCACGTTTGTCACCAAAAGAGAAGCTCATACTTCTTTTTGGGTGACAAGTGTCTGAAACCTGACTTCAGAGTCTTTGTTAAGATCTTTAAAAAAAAAAAAACCTCAAGAAAAAAAAAAACTGTTAGTATTGAAGCTTACCACTGCTTAGATGTGGTAGGTGCATTTGTTTTCTATTCTTATTTTTTTTTTTTTCAATTGTAATAATTATTATATTTATAATACAATAATTCTGCAGATATTTCACTTGCTGGGTGTCATCTGTACTGAGGCTATCACCCTAGGAATAGGAGTGAAGACAATGAGATAGAGTGAATTTCTCCAACAGGGTTCTAAACCTTCTTTTCTACATTGGAAACAAGAAAAAAAAGTTTTGTCTATACACACACTTAAATTATGAAAGTATTCATTGCTTTGGAGATTGGAGATTGGTTTAAACTGTTGCCAAGCAATTAGCTTTTTTTCTTTCAAAGAAATTCCATAATTAGATTACTTTCTAGACTGTACACCACCAGGGATGAAACTGAGATTAGAGAAAACTTCTAAAGGCAAAACAGATTCTTTTGTAAGGTGCAATTTTTTGCCATATATACAGAGTATAGAAGGTCTGTGGAAGCAAAGAGTTATTGTAATGTAAGGAAGCTTTTGTACTGCATAATAACTGCTGGCATGGAAACTGGTTAAATAGGAGTGAATTCAACGAAAGCTCAATGTCGGGAATTTTTGCCAGCTTTTGCTGGAGAACTCTGAACCAACAGTAGTGGTTCCAATAGATTGGGTGCTGATCGACCCATTAACCATTTTTTAATCATATTCCTAGGATTGTGGCTGCCCCAGGATACCTGCACAGAAAGAGAGTCCATGTTTGGCAAGGTCCATATTTGGATTCTTCAAGGAGAACTGTAGGTTCCAGCAGTCTCTACTAGTAGCGGGAATCCTGATCCTGTCATGGCACTGGCGATCCCGACTTTGGCAACGGCGACAAGTGACATCTTTCTAGCTTCAAGCTCCAGTCCCCCAGGCTGTAAGAGATAAACAACAGAGGGCTCACTAACCCAGAGCTCTGAGAAAGAGGGGATACCTTTCAGAAAGCTTCAGCAATTTTTGGACTTTCATCTCACATTTGGGAATTGTCTAGCATACCAGTCTGGTCAGAGCATCCATTAGACTTCCTTTTGTCTGATTCATGTTATTGTTTGTGAGTACATACCTATATTCCTTTAAATAATAAATTGTTGCAAAGGTAATGCGATAGTCTTCCATTTGGATTTCCCCAACCTGTCATGAGTGGCAGCACGGCCTGTGTGGGAGTTCAACCAGTTGAAGATACCTGACTGTTTGGGGCTACATATTCCACTCAAGTGCAGGAGATTCTGGTTTCCTTTTCTGTCTAGGTTCCCAGGCTCCAGGCTTCAGGCTCTCTGGATGTGGCCATCCCCCATTCCTTTTATATCACAGGACCAATGGGTCAGACTCAGCAAAGCCCACTAAAAGAACAACCGGGGAACACAATTAACCATACCTTACCCAACCAAGGCAGCATTAATCTCTACCTGCCTACATACCTGCACCTAAAACACAAGCTGTCCCGGCTGCGTAACACACCCTGTCATTGCTCATTTAAAAGTACAAGTGCAAACATGGCAACAACAGAAGAAAAGCAACGTTAACTGCAGCACAGAACACAATGTTCAGAACAGTCAAACACAATAATCAGGGTCCAGCAATGACACAGGCTCTCCTGTGATATGGTGAGTGCCTAGAATCCTGTGTTTAACTGGGAAGTGTCCATCCAGCTTGACAATCTCAACACGGTCCATGTAGAGGTGCCTTCCCATATTTTAAGACCTGTATAGGTTGCGACATTTGCAATAATGTATTCATTCTTCTGGCTGAAGCTTCTCTATATTGGACAGTTGAGCATCATCCCCGGAAACATCGGTCTGTACTTGTTACTTAGGAGGAAGGATTGGCATCCTTGGTGCTTCTGGAGTCACAGGAACAACCTGATCATTGCCTGAAGATGGAGATGATAATCCAGATGAGGAGCCAGGGCTATCAGAAGAGGTCACAATGTACAAGTCCAGAGTTGGTGGTGGAGAGACCTCATTCTGGTAGCCATCAAAGGTAGGGCAGAAGGTGAACCAACCCTGAGCAAGGGGGGTGGCAGTTCATCTAACAGGAGCTAGCGGCAACCCTGGTCTTCCTCCTGAGGGAGCATAGTGTCTGCAGAGGTAGGGCAGGATGACAGCTTGACCCCAGAAGAGGCCATCTCTGAGAGCTGGTCAGAAGGTTGTGTCTCCAGCAGTGGTGGTAGCTTTAGGCGGGTCATTAAGGCCAAGCTCCTCAAAGAAATACTGGAACAACTGTGTGTTGCATACATGTCAGCGAGCCAGAAGAATCAGGGTAGCCAGGTGCCTCTTGCAGGTGGGACAGATGACTCTGAATTTCTCCAGAGTGCCTGAGAGGCAAAGGGCTAGTTTATACCGAGCTCCTGTATTGCAGACTGGAGGGACCTGTTTCCACAGTAGCTGGTGGCTGGCTAAAGTGACTGGTATCAATGCACGTGGAGCATCTGAATGTCTTTACGGGGGTCTGGCTGCTATATATTCCCTTTATCAGGATGATAAACCAATATCCAGCAATTTGGAGATCGAGGCTTACGCAGGAGCTAATCAGGAAGCAGACATATGTAGTTCACGTTGAGTATTGCTGGGCAAGCCTTCACAAGTAACTTTTGCCATGGTCCCTTTAGAGGTGGTCTTTACGTATATGCAGTAGGTGTAGCCCCATGTTTGGCTCCAATTTTATGTGAGCAGCGTGAAAGGGTGGTCGTCACTTCCTCTTCCATCTTCCCCCTTCTTGTTGAGTGCCAAGCAAGGATCACATGAAAGGCCTGACCCTGGGTGGGCTCTTCTGGGCTATGATAGGCACTGTGGTTAGGGTCTCTGCTGTGCATATGGTGTACTTTTACTTGAACAGATGACTGAACTTTAAAAATTGTTTTGATTCCTTATACATCACCACGGTTACTTGTGCATTTAGTACGGCCACACAGAGCTCTTGTCCTCTGCACCTGTCCAGTGTCTCACTGCCACTTCACTCCCAGTAACAGTATGTAGCCTCGTTGTGCACCTAGTGATGACTCCATGCATGCATCTCACTCAACTTTTCTCTCTCCGCACCCATGCACAGGATGAGGAGATCTGCTACCATGGGAGATGGATTGCTAGAGAAGGAGTGTTGACAACATCTCCCTGGCTGCAAGAGGCTATCTCATGTCAAATGTACATGCTTATGACAGGCCAAAAAAGGGAAACCTTCATTACCTTTGGCAACCACCTGCTTGTATTTCACACTGTGTTAACTCTTGATATTAATCTTTATACCCCAATGCACCTAGTGACCCAAACTGTAGATTATGGTTTACTTGCAATACACCCCTTTAATAACTTCAGGCCAGGCAAAAGCAAAGTGTCAAACGTTTTACTTAAATAATTTAGCATGATGACATTCACCGGTAACAGTTCAATAGAAAGTCTTATTTCTAAGATCATTAATAATCCCTAACTCAGGCTTGTGGCTGCCCCAGCATAACTGCACAGGATGAGAGTCCATGTTTGGCAGCATCCATAGTGGGTGTCTTCAAGAAGAACTGTAAGTTCCAGCAGTCTTCCCTAGTAGCAAGAATTCCAATCCTGGCACAGGCAATCCAGACTCTGGCAACGGTAACAGATGGCAGGCTACATTCTGTAAGGTAGCTAATTCTCTACACTGAGTATAAGTATTCAGATAGGGTCCACCTTTAAAATAACAAAGTCCAGAAAACGAGTGTACCAAGCCACTTCTCAGGAAAGGATTTTTAAATCTAACTATAACTGCAGGCAAATTGTAAGATTCTGGTACCTTTGGTACCCTTATTGCCCATTTTCCTTTTCATATTGCGTCCCACCTTTTTAGTTAGGTGGAACAGGTGGAACGCATATACCTTTAAGCCGTATGACATCATCACTGAGCGCCGCTCTGAGCGGCTATTTCAATCGCCGGCTTTCTCTCACAGGTTGTTCGTTCAAACCGCATGCTTACAAGCCTTGTCTTATGCTGCCGGAGCCTCCAGCTATTCTCTTTACCTGGAACAGACCGGAACCTCGATACTGATCCCGTATCTTGCTACCGGATCACTCCCTCACTACTGGACCCCTCTACTTACTAACCTTACTAGTGATAAGTACCCCACAGGGGATTCCTCCATAACTAACTTACACTATCTACTTCTGCACATTAAGGACTGTTACTATCTATGCATTACTAATTCTATCATCTGCACTGTTACATAGATTGCTAGCTCTTGAGTCTACTACCATCTATCCTTTCACTGGGTTAGTCTCTCCTGTATATCATCTGCTGTCCTTACCACCTATTACCATACATGATTACTAACCTATCTGCATCCTACCTATTACCGTCTACTACTCTCCTGAACATTACTATCAAGTGCTTACCATTGCTATCACTGCACACACCTGTCCCTTCAGCACATCACCTCTATACTGTCATATACATCCTATCACTCCAGGAACATCTTATTGAGTGTGTGTATATCTGTATGCTGAAGCAGGCGGGTCCACAGTGATGAGTCTGGAGAGTTGGATCTGGTAATTCAACACATCTCTACATGACTACTGAGTGGAGATTCTGCAGCTGCAAATCCAGCTTACTATAAAAATGCAGGAGCGTTACAGATTGAACGAACCCAAAAAATGGATTCAGCAGAATTACCCACCCAAGTGATACAATTAACACAAAAAGTAAATGCATTAATACTTGCTCTTACTGAAGTAAAAGATGAAAATCAGACTCTGAGACAGCAGATAACCCGTCTCACAGCTTACTGCTGTTCAGCCCCCTGAACCTAAAATAAACCCTCCTCTAGTGTTTACAGGTGATCGGAAAAAATTTTGTGAATTCAAAAACGCATGTCAATTGCTTTTTTTGATAAAACCTTGTACTTACCCTACTGATCAAATTAAAGTCTGTACCACTATCTCATATTTAACGGGTGATCCACGGGCCTGGGCAGACTCTCTCTTTGAGAAAGATGATCCTCTTCTCAACTCCTATCCCTTATTCCTAGCGGAACTCGCTAGCTTATATGAAGACCCCAATAGGCAGAGTACTGCTGATATCCAATTGAGGGCTTTAAAACAAGGAAGGAGACCTGTTGAAGACTTTGTAGCAGAGTTCAAAAGATAGACCCTTGATTCAGGGTGGAATGATAAATCTCTGCGAACTCAGTTCAGGCTCGGGTTGTCAGAAGCCGTTAAAGACGAGCTCGCCCGAGCGGATTTACCTGGCACTTTAGATGCCTTAATACAACTTAGTATCAACATTGACAGGCGACTGCGAGAAAGAAAGGCTGAGAAAATGGGAATGCCATTGTCCAGTCCTTCTCGGATTTCGGCCGTTGACCCTACTCCTATGGAGGTAGGAACCATACGCCCACCTTTATCGACCACTGAACGAGCCAGGAGAAGATCCAGAAATCTCTGCATGTACTGCGCATCCCCGGATCATTTGATAAGCGTCTGTCCCCTTGTCCGCAAAAAAGAGGGTGAGTGTTCACATGTCTTACTAGGGGGATTAACGACTTCCTTTTCTAATCCCTACCTCTTTGTTCATTTGACATTGCAGTGGGACCAGACTAGGATCACCACCAAGGCTATGATCGACACAGGATCTTGTGGGAACTATATCGATACACGTTTTGTTACTTTAAATAAAATACCTATTATTTCAAAACCTAAACCTGTCTCTGTTAGTTTCATTAACGGTATTCCGTTATCTTCTGGTCCAATCACCAATCAGACACAAGCACTCCTTGTCACTGCTAACGAGTCTCATATGGAGACCACCACTTTTGATGTACTACCTTCACCACATTTTCCCATTATTTTGGGACTTCCCTGGTTACACATACATCAACCAACCATAGAATGGAAAACACGGACTCTAACCTTCCCTTCTCACTATTGCGAGATCACGTGTAACCTCCCATCTTATGGAAAGATCCTGTCTGTGGTGTCAGATGAGATTACACCACTATGCTATCAGGATCTGTCCGAAGTCTTCCTTGAGAAAAATGCTCAAGTGTTGCCTCCCCATAGGGACTATGATTGTTCTATCGATCTACTCCCTAATAGCAAATTGCCTTTCGGCCATGTTTATCCTCTTTCACAGGATGAACTTTCTCATCTCAAGGAATACTTGGATGAGAATTTGGCGAAAGGGTTCATCAGACCCTCTACTTCTTCCACAGCTGCAGGACTTTTCTTTGTCCGCAATAAGGATTCAAGTCTTAGGCCTATTATTGACTATAGGCAACTAAATACCATTACGATAAAGGATCGTTATCCTTTACCGCTCATTCCTGAACTCATTGAACAAGTGCGTGGGGCTACTTACTTTTCTAAATTGGACCTAAAAGGGGCATACAACCTAATCCGAATCCGTGACGGAGATGAGTGGAAGACAGCATTCAGAACCAGATACGGATTATTCGAATATCTTGTGATGCCTTTCAGGTTGTGTAATGCTCCCGCAGCTTTTCAAAGATTCATAAATGACATCTTCAGAGACTTACTTGATGTCTGTGTTGTGGTATATCTGGACGATATACTTATCTATTCTCGATCTTTGTCTGAACATATAAAACATGTAAAGACTTGTGTTATCCAGATTACTCGCACACAACCTATACGTGAAATTAAAAAAATGCCTATTTCATAAAGAAGAAATACTATTCCTAGGATACATCATATCTAAAACCGGTATCAAGATGGATATGAGCAAGATATCGTGTATTCTGGATTGGCCTATACCAACAACTTGTAAGGCATTACAGCGATTCCTTGGATTTTCAAACTTCTATAGGAAGTTCATCAAGAACTTCTCTGCTATTGTGTACACAACTTACAAGTATAAAGAAACCATTCAAATGGTCAGAAGAAGCAAATGGAGCTTTCCGCTTGTTAAAATCAAGCTTTACTTCTGCTCCCATACTACGCCATCCAGACCCATCCCTCCAATATATTCTGGAGGTAGATGCGTCAAACATGGCAGTAGGAGCAGTTCTCTCCCAACGACCAAGAAATACTTCACCACTCCACCCAGTTGCTTTTTTCTCTAAATCACTAAGCAGCCCAGAGGTGAATTACCCAGTGGGTGAAAAAGAGTTGCTTGCCATAAAACTGGCACTAGAGAATTGGCGACATTTACTTGAAGGTACCCGATTACCAATACTCATCTATACAGATCA
Organism: Pelophylax lessonae; assembly: GCF_965119305.1. Classification (NCBI taxonomy): domain Eukaryota; kingdom Metazoa; phylum Chordata; class Amphibia; order Anura; family Ranidae; genus Pelophylax; species Pelophylax lessonae. The sequence continues at coordinate 588,171,268 of NC_138771.1, forward strand.
TAAAAATCTTCAATACCTTCAGACTAACAAAACTCTTTCCCACCGGCAGGTACGATGGTCATTATTCTTCCTAAGATTCAACTTCCTTAGTGACCTACACACCTGCAGACAAAAATAAAAAAGCGGATGCGCTATCACGATTAACCGAAGATAACTGCGCTGAAGTTCCTTCTATTCCTATAATACCCTATGAACGTATTATTGGTGTTGTTCGTTCCCTGAAGGAAGAGATTTTGCACAGTATAGGATTGGATTCACCTCCACCACAGCTAACTACTGATGCAGAAGGCTTCCTCTACTACAACGACAAACTCTACATACCCCCTACTATGCGCACCAAGATCTTGGAATTGTCACATGATGTGCCTATGGCAGGACATATGGGTATGACTAAGACCCTTAATTTGCTTACCAGGCAGTTTTGGTGGCCTGATATGAAGACGTCTGTACAAAAATTTGTTTCTTCATGTTACATTTGTGCAAGGTCCAAAATTGACACTACAAAACCATCTGGTCTACTCTGCAGTCTACCAATACCCCAGGTTACATGGGAAGTTGTGTCCTTAGACTTTATAGTAGAACTACCACCTTCCAAAGGATTTAATACCATTCTAGTGTCAGTGGACCATCTGACAAAGATGGCACATTTCATTTCTATTCGCAGACTACCTTCATCTAAGCAAACAGCGGAATTACTAATGAAACATGTGTTTAAGTTACATGGAATTCCAAAGACTCTTTTATCCGACCGTGGTCCACAGTTCATCTCCAAGTTTTGGCAAGCTCTATGTCACATATCTACGGATTGAGCGAAAGCTCACTTCTCCTTACCACCCTCAGACCAACGGACAGACTGAAAGAGTCAACCAGTGCATTGAACAATATCTACGTTGCTACACCTCATACCTACAGGATGATTGGGTGGACCTCCTCCCTCTGGCGGAATTTGCTTATAACAACGCAACCCACAGTACTACTAAGCAAAGTCCGTTCTACTTAAACTATGGGTTTCATCCCACACTTCTTCCACCACGCATCCTACCATCAAGTAACCCAGTAGCCTCGGATTATCTTACCCAAATAAAAGACTCTCTGGGTTTACTTAATACCACCATCTCACACGCTCACAGTCAACAAAAAAGGTACTACGACCTTCGTAGAAGACCTTCTCCTCAATATGCTATTGGGGACCTCGTTTTTGGCTATCGACGAAAAATTTAAGGTTAAAGATCCCTAGCAAAAAGCTTGGACCTTTATTTCTGGGACCCTTCCCAATTAAGAAACTCATTGGAAAAGCTGCAGTACAACTCACTTTACCGGCAGATCTCAGAATACATCCCATCTTTCATGTGTCGCTACTGAAACCACATGTTCCTAACCAAGGAATAAGGCCTACCATCTTGCCTCCACCTCCAATACAAGTTGAAGGCGGAGAAGAATTTGAGATTAGGGAGATTTTGGATTCTCGTATCCACAGAGGAAGACTCCAATATCTCATAAGATGGAAGAACTATGGATCCCAAGACGACACCTGGTTGGATACTTCTGATGTTCACGCACCTAGGCTTATGCAAAGGTTTCACTCTAAATACCCGGAGAAACCAGTGCTATAGGCCTTCCGGAGCCGGCCTTAAAGGGGGGGGGGTACTGTAAGATTCTGGTACCTTTGGTACCCTTATTGCCCATTTTCCTTTTCATATTGCGTCCCACCTTTTTAGTTGGAACGCATATACCTTTAAGCCGTATGACATCATCACTGAGCGCCGCTCTGAGCGGCTATTTCAATCGCCGGCTTTCTCTCACAGGTTGTTCGTTCAAACCGCATGCTTACAAGCCTTGTCTTATGCTGCCGGAGCCTCCAGCTATTCTCTTTACCTGGAACAGACCGGAACCTCGATACTGATCCCGTATCTCGCTACCGGATCACTCCCTCACTACCGGACCCCTCTACGTACTAACCTTACTAGTGATAAGTACCCCACAGGGGATTCCTCCATAACTAACTTACACTATCTACTTCTGCACATTAAGGACTGTTACTATCTATGCATTACTAATTCTATCATCTGCACTGTTACATAGATTGCTAGCTCTTGAGTCTACTACCATCTATCCTTGCACTGGGTTAGTCTCTCCTGTATATCATCTGCTGTCCTTACCACCTATTACCATACATGATTACTAACCTATCTGCATCCTACCCTATTACCGTCTACTACTCTCCTGAACATTACTATCAAGTGCTTACCATTGCTATCACTGCACACACCTGTCCCTTCAGCACATCACCTCTATACTGTCATATACATCCTATCACTCCAGGAACATCTTATTGAGTGTGTGTATATCTGTATGCTGAAGCAGGCGGGTCCACAGTGATGAGTCTGGAGAGTTGGATCTGGTAATTCAACACATCTCTACATGACTACTGAGTGGAGATTCTGCAGCTGCAAATCCAGCTTACTGTAAAAACGCAGGAGCGTTACACAAATACAGTTAGAAAGGCATATATGGGAGTTGTATATATGGGATCTATTTAACATTTCAACAGATTTGTAATCCAGGAGGTGTTGAGATTCACATAGCCTTGCTAGACAGCAAAGCAAGATTGTTGACCTCACATTTTCATTACTGTAGCTAAGCAATGCATTTTGAACACTTTCCTGGACTGAAAAAGCAACAGAAGACCATTGAGTTCATCTGTCCTCTTGGCATGTACCTGATCAGAACATGTGCATGCAGCAAAGCCTTACATGCTCAGAGTAAAGCCAGCCATACATGGATCGATGTTCAGCCTGTTCAGCAGGGACCGGACACATTTTGATCCATGCATGGGCACTAAGGTTGTACAGAAGTCCACCTACCAATAGACTTCTGTACAACTGCTCTTTCCCTGCTTGATCAACACTGCAGGCTTTAACCCGCAATGCTGATAAGTGTATTTTGGTGGCAGGGAAGTCTCCCCGCTGTCAGACTACATTAGCCCTAGCAGGGAGGATCCCAAATTTATATTGAGTGTTGTGAATGTGACATACGAGTAATTTTTTTCATTTAACCAGCTGGTTGAATGAAAAAACTGTATTAAGTATGGGCTGCCTAACTGATCCTCCTTCCCCAATCTGAGTTCCACTGTGCTGGGAATTATAATTATAGAATTATAGAATTAATATTATAGAGACACATTAACATTGACCAAGCAGGACAAAGTGATGGTGGCTCTGCAACCTCCCTGAAATCAGTTGGCAACAGTCAGCAAAATGGGAAAGAGTTGCTATCACTCCACTGATCATGTGACAGTGCTCATGCTTAGCATTTCACTGCTTGGCACGAGTACTGTTAAAAGAAAGCAGGTCACATGCCACCCCATACTAGGATAAGCAAGGATCTGCAAAGAAGAGCAGGTAAGGTAAGTAAAACACAGTTGATGGGTCTTTTTCAGACACAGTGGATTTTCCTTGCACAAACAAGATAACAATGTCTCTTTAGGAGAGATGAAGTTATTTACACAAAAAATTATTGCGTTTAAGAATATAGAAATATTTTTATATAACTGACATTTATTGATTTATAACATATTTTCCATAACAATAAAATGTAACAAAAAATACAAGTGGTAGTGCACAGCATACAGGTGTCACCATTTTAGTGCTACATAAGGAAGCTGCTTACAGAAGAGTCCAAGGTATTGAAGAACAATATGAAAGCATTGTTAACATACTGCTTAAACCTGCACGTAATTCAGAGCATGTTGTCTCTCCTTAACACATGCAGTTCTCATTTTGAAAAGTGGATACATCTAGATTGTAATGCCATAGGTCAATTATGCTAATAAAGTATTGTCTTCTTAAACAAGTGATTGAGTCTTGCATGATTATTCATAGCATTTCCCAAGAGAGCATCTCCGTTCTCACCTTAGGGTTGAAGGGTACTGTTGGGTATTGCCTTAGATGCAAACTTGCTTAAAAGCCTAGAAAGAGCATAGTAGAAACAAAAAAAATGTTAGGAGGGGAAAAACGATGAGAAGACTCCACTCCACTCTAAATGGCCAGTCCCAAAGCTCGTGGCTTTGCAACCTGTAGAGGGTTTATGTGGCGTTTTTTTTCTGTAGGATGCCACAGCCCCCAGACTTTGTTTTACTTATCCAATGAGTTATGAGGCTGGCTGTAAGATGGTCTATTAACTTGAGATCCCAGAAATGTGGAATTCTATGATGGATGAGGTAGGGGGTCAGCAATTTTCCTTTTAAGGACTACTGGGCACCTTGTCACTTTGAGCATGTGAGTCAATAATTTTTAGGCTATTTTAATAGTCTTTTGGTGGTAGACCCAAAAGATAAGTTTTGGGAGAGAAATGGGTAAACTGTTCATTCCTTGATCCAAATGTCAGTGGATCAAGGAATGAACAGTTTCTCAGGACATTTTAATGTATGGACATTGCCAGTATATATGTTGCAGCAAACAGAGGTCTTTTCTACATCTCCAGTACCTGTCTGTAGCTATCGGATATATATTTTGACAGATTTCCAGGGTGTAGGAGCAGTGTAAGGCCCCTTTTATACGGGCTCGATCCATTTTTGCTGATCAGAGTGTTCGGATGACAGTTCTGAGCCCACTTCACTTATGCAAAGTGGACATGGACACAGTCCGCTCTGCTCTATGGGCTGCTAAATGTAAACTGACCGGCTGTCCGTTTACACCTGGCTGCCCTCTGATCCGATCCAGCCCCGCCGTTTTTATTTTGCCAGATCAAATCAGATCTGGAGGTAGCCAGGTGTAAACAGACACAAGTCCATTTACATTTGGTGCTCCATAGGGGGGAATGGAGGGTTCTATCATGTGAAATTAGAGTAATTGTTTTGCTTTTCTTTGTATAGAGTACAAATGGAGCCCTTAGAAGCTTTTGACCATAGGATTTGCTAGGTCTCCAGAGGTAACTACCCAGAATCTTCTTCCAGTTTTTCAAATAGGGGTGCTTAAGTGGGGATTGTAGGGGAAGTGAATTCAACATTTTATATATGCAGGTGCATCTTATAAAATTAGATTATCATCAAAAAGTTAATTTATTTCAGTAATTCAAATAAAAAAGTGAAAATCATATATTTTATATAGATGTGTTACACACAGAGTGATATATTTCAAGCATTTCTTTCTTTTAATCAGTTCTGGACCAGAAAGATTTGCCCCCTTACTGACCAGGCCATTTGTTGCGAATTAATGGAAAAATTGCACGGTCGTGCGATACTGTACCTAAATAAAATTGATGTCCTTTTTTTCCCACAAATAGAGCTTTCTTTTGGCGGTATTTGATCATCTGTGCGATTTTTATTTTTTGTGCTATACACAAACAAAGGGGCGACAATTCTAAAAAAAAAAAAAAAAAAAAAAAAAAACAATATTTTTCACATTCTGCTATATAACATTCCCCCCCCCCCCCCCAAAAAAAAAAACAAAACATTTTTCATCCTTTAAGACCAATTTGTATTCTGCTACATATTTTTGGTAAAAAAAAAAATCGCAATAAGCATATTTTGATTGGTTTGCTCAAAAGTTATCGCGTTTACAAACTAGGGGAAGATTTATGTAATTTTTATTAATTTTTTTTGTCCAATAATGGAGGTGATCTGCAATTCGTAGCAGGACTGCGACATTGCGGCGGACAGATGGAACCCCTAACCCATTTTTGACACTTTTGGGGGACCAATGACACTACTACAGTGTTCAATACTAAAAATATGCACTGTTATTGTAATAATGACATTGGCAGGGAAGGGGTTAACACAGTGGTGATCAAAGGGTTAAGGGTGAACCTAGGGGGAGTGTTTTCTGGCTGTATGTAGAATGGGCTTGTGAAATGACCACAGAGACCTGTGATCCTATATAGAACAGCTGACCGCCCTTCTCTCTCAGAGGGGAGCGATCGTGGGTGCCCAGCGGCAATTGTGGCCGCCTGTCCAGTGGATTGGCATCCCTGCTGCCTTGTGGGGGCAGGAGCGTGGCACCGGCGGCACGCACTCGCTCTCTAGCACCACTCGCGCAGCGGACGTAGCCCTATGTTGTTTCAGTCGAGCCAGCCTGCGGTGGGCGGTCAGCAAGTGGTTAATTTTGATGATTATGGCTTACAGCTAGTGAAAACCCAAAATTCAGTGTCTCAGAAAATTTGAATATTACATAGAACCAATAAAAAAAAAAATAATTTTTAATACAGAAATGTTGGCTTACTGAAAAGTTTGTCCATGTACAGTATAGTAAGCAACTCAATACTCGGTCGGGGCTCCTATTGAATAAATGACTGCATCAATATGGCATAGCATGGAGATGATCAGCCTGTGGCACTGCTGAGGTGTTATGGAATCCCAGGTTTCTTTAAAAGCGGCATTCAGCTCTTTTGCATTGTTGGGTCTGGTGTCTCTCATCTTCCTCTTGATTCTCTATGGGGTGTATTTCAGGCGAGTTTGCTGGCCAATCAAGCACAGTGATACCATGATCATGAAACCAGATATTGGTACTTTTGGCAGTGTGGGCAGGTGCCAAGTCCTGCTGGAAAATGAAATCAGCATCTTCATAAAGCTGGTCAGCAGAGGGAAGCATGAAGTGCTCTAGAATTTCCTGGTAGAGGGCTGCACGGACTTTGGACTTGATAAAACACAGTGGACCAACATAAACAGATGACATGGCTTCCCAAATCATCACTGACTGTGGAAACTTCACCTTGGACCTCATGCAACTTGGATTCTGTGCCTTTCCAGTCTCTGGACCTTGATTTCCAAATGAAATGCAACATTTTCCACAGTCTGTGATTGACTTGCAAACTAATGTTGGATTTGTAAACTTGCGTAGAATGCTTGTTTAGGAAGGCAAACTTATCTTGGAGATCTTAAATGAACACATTATTCTAGCTCTGTCATCAACCAAGTGTCCAAAGTGAAATAAGACTCTAATTATCCAAGGGTGAGACATTTGTGAGGTAAGACTGACTTGGATTGAAGGATTTATTATGAAAGAATCCATAAGGAATGGGTCTGATGATAGGGAGTAAGGTAGGCCATACTGCCTGATGTGGTTGCAGGAAAGAAAATCGCTCAATAAACTCCATCAACACAGACCATGGGTGATGCAGTTGCAAGAAAAAAAAAATGCTCGATAAACCCCATCAACACAGCCAGTGTTGCTCAGGGAATCCCTCCCGTGGAGCTATTGTGTTCTCCAGATAGGGGTGCACAGGGAGCTGCCCCTGCCTTGAGATCACATTGATTATTGCTAGTGGCTATAGCCACCGGCAATATTCACATCCTAAAAATCCAACATGCTGGTTGTAACATTAGCATGCCCATACATGTTATGAAACTCGGCATATCCCTGCCCAACTTCCCAAGACTTGTACCGTCTGTGGCCAGCTTAAGATCTTATTACTGCATTTCTATGCACAGTTTTTTCATCTCTTTTCAGTGGTTGTAATCATATTTAATTATCTTCTAATCAGTACATAAGAGCATTAAATTGTGTTTTCATACATCTGTCATCTAGAAGATCCAGCCCACACACACTTATGTGAAGGAATGACACCTCTGTGAGGAACCTTGTGAAGAGTTTACATTGGATACATTCCAAAATCAAGCACTGGTTTTTTAAGCTATGTTTTCGAATATCATTTTGCAGTTGAGTGGTTCACAGAATGTTTTCTCACACTTTTATTGAGATTAAAATTTTACAAGTGGCATTAATCTAGTACACAAAATCAATGACTAAATATGTAAAAATGTTTGATTATTCGGTTAAGCTGATAAATTCATCTTCATTGTGCTGTAGTCATTTTTGAGTGCAACCCTCGACAGAACTAATCTGGCTTCTATGGAATTATCCTTTTTATTCCAGCCTTCAGTTTTCATTTGATGTGCTTGGGATAAACCTCTGATTCTCGCTGTCATCATGTTGATTATTTGTCATCTGGTAAATGCTAATGAATGGAACATAAAAATACCATATTGCCATATTGGATTGTTGGAAGCTTACTGATTTTTAAACTTCCATAATCATCCCTCTTTTCATTAGGCTATTTACAATGACCAGAGTCAGGGCAAGTTTAATAGCCCAGCAGTTTTACTATCGCACGGCTCTTGTTAACTGTCACGTAAAAAAGGCAGTTATATGTTTTAAAGTATATGTATAGGAAGGAGAGATGTGACATGCAGAAAGTCTTCTCCTGTTAACAGGTACATATGGCTCTTTATGCTGCTCTGCATCCAATACTTGTATCTATGTCACAATGTATAAAAAATATACATTTAAATTTCATGTCAAGCCTTACAGTGTACTTCTCTTATTCACTTGGTTTGGAAAATATACCATCGAAAACTATTTTGCTATATCTGTTTGAAAAGTGTTTTCCGGGTTAGTAATCCTGTGAGCTGATAACTTCCTGTGTTGCACTGTTAGCAGTTAAATTGTTCCTAGCTTTCTCTGTTTACAACAAAACATCCATTATGTTATGGAGAAGAGAAGAGAAGAGAAGAAGGGTATGTGTTCTCCAGTTCAAGCCTTGGATGACAGTGCTTCTCCTTCATAGATAGAGTACGGTTAGTAAGTATTGTCACTCTAGGGCAGTCATTCCCAACCACAAAGTGCAATATTACACATACAATGATCAGTTATTAAATAAATTGTGAAAAAGGTGCGCAAACAAAAAAGATGGGGTTATCAGCTGCTACTGAAACTCCAACCTGGTTGGAGTGATGTGAAATGGAAAAAGAATAAGGGTCCTTTCACACGGCCGCTCCGTGTGTCCGCAAATCATCCCATCCGTTTGCGGATGATTTGCGGACATAATGTAAGTGAATGGCACTGCGGGTGTCAGCGGAATACCATCCGCTGACATACGATTTTCCTCCTTTCAGTTCTGTTCCGTTTTTTGGAATGGAACAGAACCCCATTTTTTCATCCGTGTAAAAAATGGAAAGGAAGGAAAATCGGATGTCAGCGGTGTCATCCGCTGACATCCGCAGTGCCATATACTTACATTATGTCCGCATATCATCCGCAAACGGATGGGATGATATGCGGGCACACGGATCGGATGACACAAATGTCATCCGCTCCGTGAAAAAAAAAAGTCCCGCAGCGGACTTAAGCAGCGGAGCGGCCGTGTGAAAGGACCCTTAGGTGCGCTTGATACGAAGCGTGTACTAACTAGTAGTACACTCTAAATATGTGTAAATATCCACAAAAATAAACACAAATAAATAACCAGATGTGACATGTACAATGACATAAATAAAAGTCTCATGTGAAAAAGGGAGAGTGGCAAATGCAAGACTCCCACATACAGTAAAGTCCCAAAAACTGGTGCAGATAAATATTCTTAGTGTTGAAGTGCTCATAAACCAAGGCGCAGATGCTGAATACACAGATCTCATATCACCAAAATATGAAGGAGGAAGAGGTACCCTTACTAACTGACAGTTTGAGCATGCATGAAAGATGTCATGAACCCATGGGATACAGCAAGGAATCTTCAGACCAAAATCCTTCACCCAGTGCAAGAAATGTGAATGGACTCTTACCAGATGTCGCATGAACAATCGCTTGGATAAAGGGTTAAAGATAGACGTCTAGAATCCCACGCTATCCAGGAATTGGTGTTCCTTAAATGATCCTGCCTCTTTATATTGAGCATAGGGACCTCTTCCTTAGAATAGCCTCCCAAAGGTGCCCGCAGGATAGCTCCCCATATGACAAGAAAATATAAGCAGGCAATAGTGCACTATCTTCTTGATAAAGAATTTATTAAAGGAATCACACTTACATGAATTCGAAAAAATTTGGACAGGTGACAGATGTTCGCAAGTAGTGATAGCGCGTCTTCTCCACCCAACACATTTCCCCTTACGAAGGCATCCACTGGGACTGGAGTGTAAGCCGCGCCATCACCATCCACCCTTTTATGTTGTCAGTGATTGAATCCAGCACTTCCTGTGTCACGGGAGGTCAACCTGGAACAGGAAGTGACGCAACACATCTACTTCGTGTGGTGTACTTCCTCTGTGGAGCTTCACGACCCGGAAGATAAATATTATACATTCTGGTGTTTAACTTCCTGTTAAGCTGCCTTAGAAATGCAGCACTATGGTGGCATAGGAGACCACCACGGTAATTACATAAATGGCCACAAGAGGTCGCAAGAAGAATTTTAAAAAAAAAAACACAGAAAGTACACCTAAAATCTAAAATAATAGGAAAAATAAAATAAAAAATCGGAATATATTAAATTATACTCTTTCACAAGAGACTTTTATTTATGTATTTGTACATGTCACATCTGGTTATTTATTTGTGTTTATTTTTGTGGATATTTACACATCTTTAGAGTGTACTTTAGTTAGTACACGCTTCATATCAAGCGCACCTTATTCTTTTTCCAATGATCAGTTATTACCTACAATATATATCATTTGGATTGAAGATTATTCATAGTAGTACAATGATTATTAATTGAAAAATATCATATTCCCATACTGAGAGTTGAACCCTGGGCAAAAACTAGGATTCTTCACTGTTAGACCTTATGAAGCGACTGCCTACACCACTCATTCCCAAGCAAGTTATCTTCAGAAATTTCTAGGGGTTCCTTGAGCTGTGGCTGATTGACCTCCCATTTGATGGTGCCAGCATAGTTCCAGGACCAACAGCCCTTATCAAAGCCAGCAGTAGGACACCAGTGATCATTTAGCTGTCTGTAGGAGTGGCATTCTGACCACCATTGTAAGGGGAGCATTTATTTAATGTATAGAGGCATTTTACCCACTTACACCCAATGGACTGGTTTTAGTAAGGGTTCCCTGAGACCTAAAAACTATTCTAGGGGTTCCTCTGGGGTACAAAGGTTGAGGAAGGTTGCCCTAGGGCAAGAAGTATGTTACTGGCAGGATCACAAGGTAAAAATAAAGGAAATCATTTTGAAAAAAAACAAAGGCATCCACTACATCATAGAACTAGTAAGCAGAAATATATTAATTTTTTTTTCTTGGGTTTAGATATACAGTGCTTTAATATTATGACTAGCATTGCATCGATACCAAGCCATGGGCCCCAGAACATTTCACAACACAATCCATTTCAGTCCATCATTGGAACACAGGTGTATGAGCTGGCAGCTGCCTCGTAGGATGAGTCATTCACACGTGGCATCATGAAATTCTCATCTAGTTGTGAGACTCAGTTGGAGGCTGATTGGCTGCTTGCAATCCTCTACTTCTCATCGCAAGTCTCATACGTTAATACATGAAGGTACGATACACTATTTGGAACAGATATGGTAAAACTTTGCATGTATGGCAGTAGTCCAACAATGGGACTCTACTACCCACACATGGAATGTTGGCAGGATAATGTTGATATACATAACTCTCTTGTGCTTGTTGCCTTAAAAAGACAGGCTCTAATGTGAGTTGATGACACATTTACAATGGAATCCAGGACAACATATTTAAATAGTTGTTGTGAACTTTCAAACTTGAATGTGCAGTAAGATGAATGAAAACTTCAGACAAGCTTAATAGCTCTAGCAAGGTGGTTCCACACAGTAAGGCTTCCCTCAATGGGCTCCTGACAGTAGCCCAAGACAGAGAAAAAAAGAAAGGGCAGCCAGGCCAAAAAATGAATGCAAGATACATCTAATTGTTGGTAAATATGTCATATAAAAACAGCAAGGTAAAAAAACTGGCGCAAAGGGAGGAGAAAATAAGAAACCTAACAGATTCCACAACCGGGACCTAGATAACAGGAAATAAATAATATATAGGACACAAAATTGTGGGACACATCGCTTCTCGGCCTTTTGGCTAAGATCAAGTGTAGTATCTGTTCTTATCAGTGTTGGAATGGAGCCGGAAGGTTAGTATCGGTGGTGGCCGAAGTTAACCAGGGCACCCCGGAACAACTGGGGGACTGGAGTAGGCCAAACCAGAGAAAGCCGGATGGTTCCAATGCCTTCCTGATTTGAATGAGTCCGCCCCTGTCAGTTTGAAGGGAGTGGGAAAGCCGGGCGACCACGGTTAGTACTGCTCCTGGATGTGATTGGTAAGGAATGGCGGATGGTGGTGGGGGAACCTTTCCTCCTGGGTTGAATCTGGCCTTGCAAACGGCTTGTCCCCAGTTGAAGGCAGGTTCTCCCTAAGCTGTCTAAAATTCTGATGCCTCCTGATGGGATAGGGCTACACGAGGTCTGGCCGGGGGCTGAGACCGAAAAAGCCCGTGGTGTATGTGCCCCTGGGGTGGCAGCCCAGGGTTGCCTCAATCTCACTGGTGAGGGGCAGCTCGCCTGAGTTTTTGTGGCACCTTGGTCACTGCACCATCACACTTTTTCAAGCACCTGCCTCTTGGGGTGGGCCTTTTGGCCAACACCAGAGGAATTTTTTATTCCTGGCCGGGGGGCCTGCCAAGGTTTTGCACTTTGGCACTACCCTGCACTTCTCCACTTCCCTTTTCCCCACTCTGTTTTTCTTTGTTGTGTGTCACGTTTGTCCCTTTTTTTGGTTGAGCACTTTGCACGACTTTGATGGCGTAGGTCCTCGGGCCTGCCCTGTAAGTCTTGGGAGGGGGTGGATATGGCCTTTTGGCTTAGTTCGCCCTCTCCCATGGGGTCTCCCTTCGGGGGAGCCCTACCTAGTACTCGGGGTGGGCTGTTTCGGCAGTCCCCCTGAAGAATGGGGTCTGCCCGGTTTCGGCTGGGTGGACCTAAGTGAGTACCTCAGTCCCTGTCAGGAGCTTCGCGCCCCGGGGGATCAGGGTCAGGGCCCTTCCTCTTCGGAGGAGGGCCATGTGTGTACGCCTTGTGCACTTTTTGTGTGTCCACGTTTGCGTGTGTGCATTTTTTTATGTGCACCGGGTGTTAAGTCTTTTGAGTGTGTTTCACACAAAAAAAAAAAATTGTGGGACACAAAGTATAGGACACAAATTGACAGTCCATAAACAGTGGTCCATAAACTAGTAGCCCATATATTCGGACCATAAGTGGTCCATATGAGAAATCCAAAAAAGCACTCCGTAAGCAGCGCTGATGACAAGTAAAAGCAACTTGAGGGCAAACTGTAGAAGAAACACAGGCGCCACTCTAAGTGCAGTAGAAGGATTTATTCATATCAAACCATATAAAAAGGTAGTCACAAAGGGAAATGCAAATAGGCATGGGAAAATCCATGGGGGTGTAAAAAGCCCATCATTCCGGTGAAATGTTCAGGATGGCTCGAGCGGTCACAATCTTCAGGACGTAGCTCAGTGAAAAACGACACTTCCTGGCTATTGGGGACACACTCAGAGCTCTCCCGCCGTCACTTCCGGTTGTGATGTAATGGCGCAGGCGACGCGTTCTCGGAGCATGCGCTCCTTCCTCAGGCCAAGAACATTTCACCGGAATTATGGGCTTTTTACACCCCCATGGATTTTCCCATGCCTATTTGCATTTCCCTTTGTGAGTACCTTTTTATATGGTTTGATATGAATAAATCCTTATACTGCACTTAGAGTGGTGCCTGTGTTTCTTCTACATATAAAAACAGCCAATGTGTTTCGGGGCAAAACCACTTCCACTTCATCAGGGCCCAACACAGTATAGAATTTGGATGAACGGTGACCCCACGTATCTCAGTTAGAAGCAGTATTAAAGTGGAGTTCCACTCAAAAGTGGAACTTCCACTCTTTTTCTCCTCCCTCCCTCCAGTGCCACATTTGGCACCTTTCAGGGGGAGGGGGGACAGGTACCTGTTTTTGACAGGTATCCTTCCCCACTTCCGGGATACGGCATGCGGCGCCATCCCTCGGAAGCTCGGCCCCCTCCTCCACCACTGAGCCAGTAGGAATGCGCAGCGCGCTTCGCGCCTGCGCAGTAGGGACCCGCCCGTGAAGCCGCAAGGATTCACTGCTGGGTTCCCTTACCGACAATGGTGGCGGCAGCACCCGACAGCCGATGGAAACATCGGCTGCGGTGCCGACATCGCTGGACTCCAGGACAGGTAAATGTCCTAATATTAAAAGTCAGCAGCTACAGTATGTGTAGCTACTGACTTTTAATTTTTGGAGGGGGAGTCGGAACTACGCTTTAAACTGTCCTCATGATGTAACAGTGCCTGAGCAGTAATAGAGTCCATGAATTAAATATCTTGGACTCTTTCATCCATTTTTTTGGTCTGCGTGTCTTTCTACATTTACTTTGGAAGGCCAGCGGCATCTGAAGATTTACTGAGACGAGAAGCTTAGTAGGGAGTTAAGCCAGGTCAGACTGCAGCTTTTAGTGCTTCTTCTGACAAGACTATTGCAAATTTTCAAGAGTGTTTAGCTAGCATTTTATCTGGCCCCATCACCTTGTCACTGTATATTTTTTGGGCCCCATCACAATGGGCTTCATGTCGGTAATATGATCTGTCTTTATATTTCAACAGCCGCCCATCAGAATCCAGCTTGAATAATGCAATTTTATATCCTTCTACTTTTGACAGAATGTAGTTGATGTGTGGATTGATGACGCTCAGGCCCGCATATATCATAAGCATCACCCTGGATTCATTTTAATTATCTTCATCAGTAAAAATACACACATTGGCACAGTGTCAAAGGTTCAGCCCTTCAGCGGAACTTGTTTGGCTGTGTTGCACAGTGCCAGGATGTGTGTTTTGACTTTGCAGCAATAAAGGATTCATTGGGGCCATTCTGGTCAGAGATTATGGCCTTTATTCAGAGACCGTCTCCATTCCAAATGCTTAAAACCCTACAGCAGGTCTCTTGGGCAGAGTCACTGTTTCATTATGAACTATAAATACTAGAAAATTCTTTTGCAGCATAAACCAGCTTTTCTAACTTTGAAAGAATGAATACAGTTAAAGTCAAACTTGAATTCAGTTGAAAATGTCCCTTCTTTATTGCAGATTTTTCTTTTCTGGGAAAAGATTTTAATCTACTGCATCAATTTTAGACGGACTGCAAATGGGAGGGTCTTCCTTCATTATTGCCAACTGAGCGGTCTTAGGCCCCTTTCACACTTGTGCGAGCTGAAAGTCGTGTGACTTCGACGCAACTTGAAGAAACGCCTGTGTAATCTTGAGGTCTATGGACCTCAAGTCGCATCAAAGTCGTACCAAAGTAGTGCTGGGACTACTTTGAAGTCGCTGCGACATGAAGTCACAAAGGTATAAATGGTACTCATTGAAAATCATGGGGTATGACTTTTCATGCCCCTTTGTAGTCCCAAGTCGCACAACTGTAAAAGGGGCCTTAGTGTTGTAATAAGAAATGGAGCATCAAATGCATTTCTTTTCGCACTGGGAAAAAAACTACAATGTTTCACACCACAAATGAAACATCTGTTTCACCGGGTGATACAACCATATGTAGCACCCTACTAGGTTAGGTTGCTTGTGAGATTAAGGTAAATGTAGTTTTTGGGCTTTCCTGTAGCTAATAGAGCAAAGTGTGATTATTTTTGTCTGTTATGGGTCTCACAGGCTGCAGGCTGCACTACTTCTCTCTGCCTTCTAGTTGGTTCTAGAATGTAGATGGCTGGAAGAGCCAGATCCTGAGTTTGAATATTTTTGGAATGCTAGCCAATCCCTGGGAAGGTGTGCCCAGAAGGTGGAGAGAGAGAGCCCCTAAAGAAGATCCCAGCCTAAAAGGACTGCTGCCCTTCTGGGCAAGCCAGCTGCAAGCCTGCAGATAGAAATGAATCAAGGCTCCAGCCATCTCAGAGCTGGGGGGCCTATTTTTCTGAAAGCAATTCAGAGCACTGAGGATCAAGCCTGTGGATGCACGGTACAGTGTCTAACCATAATTTGACGGGATCAATTCAATTATCTGGAGGCTTGGAGAGTAAGTCTGGAAGTAGGATCCAAGCCCCTACTTGCTCTTTAGCACCTTGGGTGACTCAGCTAGAACTTCGAAAGTGGGATTCACCCTGCTGGAAATCCCAGAAGAGCTGTGCCAGTAGTCTCTGCAAAAAGGGTTGGGGGGAGGGGGGTGCTCCTAAGGAGATTAAGTAGAAGAGAGAGTACTTTTTACTGAATTCTCGATTATCCTATGGCTTCCCTACACCCCATCCAAGTTTAACAGCCATTAAACTCCAAAAAGACACTAACTGCCTGGTTATTGTGCTGTGAGACTGTGGGGGCTTCTGTGTGCTTGGCTGCTGTGCATTCACAGGGGAATAGAACCTGGGACAAATCAACAAGGTCCAATTGGGGTCTGTGCTACACATATATGAAAGTAGGGGTGATATCCCGATCGTTAGAGCGAGAGCAATAATTCTACCACAAGATCTTCTCTGTAACTCTAAACTGGTAACCTGTAGACATTTTTAAAATGTTGCCTATGGAGATTTTTAAGTACTGTAGTTTGTCGCCATTCCGACATGTTTGGTATCTATTTACTCAGCGTAACATCATCTTTTACATTATACAAAACAAAATGGGCTAACTTTACTGTTTTGTTGTTTGTTACTTCATGAAAGTGTATTTTTTACAAAAAAATTGCATTTGAAAGACCGCAGTGCAAATACCGTGTGACATAAAATATTACAACAATCACCAATTTATTCTCTAGGTTCTCCGCTAAAAAGTATATATAGTTTTTGGGGGTTCTAGGTAATTTTCTAGCAAAAAATGTGTATTTTAACTTGTAGGCAACAAATGTCAGGAAAAGGCTTAGGCATGAAGGGGTAAAACAACAAAAAACATAAGTATACAA
This sequence comes from Pelophylax lessonae, assembly GCF_965119305.1. Lineage (NCBI taxonomy): Eukaryota > Metazoa > Chordata > Amphibia > Anura > Ranidae > Pelophylax > Pelophylax lessonae. The sequence goes on from NC_138771.1 coordinate 588,187,989, forward strand.
TGTCGTGCAAATCCTTTAAAGAGAGAATTAACCAAGAGTTGGGCTTTCATTTTAATTTTAAGCTTCCTATAGGTTAGTGTCACTGGTTTCTGAGGTTGGAACTGGTTTGCATAAAAAGGGACATGGAACTTCAGTGCCAGTTCACACATATGCGATGTCAGACATCGCATCTAATTCACACTGCACCGCATTCGCACCGCACTGCTGTGCAAAGAAATCACATGCGATGTCTATGCGATGCAAATTCAGCCATGCAGATTGCACACAGTTCACACCTATGCGATCCGATTCCTGTCGGAACTGACAGTTCGCACTGCGATATGTGAACTAATCTGGGGGTGTTGTTAACTTTGTATTGACACCCCCAGCAGTTTGGCAAAGCCGATATGCACTTTTCCTGATATATCGGATTCGGCCCCTGAGGTTACCGATATTGTGGATTGGGAAAGTGCTGTACCGGAGTGATGCCTGCAGCTAGAGGCATCGCCCCGGTACCGGCGTCCATAGCCGACAGTTGGCTGTCTTGTAATGATGACAACTGATGAGGCTGAGAAGGAGCGGGAGGAGACCGGGCAACCAGCCTGCACGGCCGCCGAAGACCCGATCAAAGCCACATTTGGCTCTGATCGGGTCTCCATGCAAAAACCCGGAAGTGATGTCATGAGTGACGTCACTTCTGGGTACTGTCTGGCGCCAGATAAAAAAAAATTACAGCATTCAAAACAGCCAAATTTGGCGTTTTGAATGCTTTTAAGTGCAGAGGAGGGGATTGGGGTCTTTTAGACCTCCACAAAAGTACCTGTCAAAAAAAAAAAAAAGTAAAAAATAATTTTTTTTTAAATGTACAAAAATATCGGCCAATATCGGCCGATAGTGATATGCAGTGGCCAAAATATCGGTATCGGCAGCGAAAAACCAGTATCGGTTGATCACTAGTGTGAACTGCCTGCGAGTCGGGTGAGATGCGGGAACCCTCAGTGGATTTGCAGGGTTCCCACTTCGCACCATGTGGACCGTTGTTCTGCCAGAATACCATACCCTATCAGAGTTCCATACCGCCGTCATTTCCGGTTGCGGATCAGCTGTGGCCTCATCATAAATCAGCTGTAGCCGCGTCACAAGTCATACGCAGAATAGGTAGGGCATTTTGATAACATCGTAAGGGGGTCTGGCAAAAGTCCTAGTGTACATGCGCCGGCGCAAGCACACCAACGGGTCGGGCAGCGGGATCTCTGATAACAAACATCCATCCAATCTCCATGCCCCACACTGCGCCAACCCGACAAGGAGACAGTGGGCGTGGGCGTGCGCGCGTGGGTAGGGAATAGGATTGTCCCATTGTCGGCTCGGCGCAGTGTACGCCATGGAGATCGGATGGATGTTTGTTATAAGAGATGCTGCTACCTGATCCGTTGGTGTGCATGCGCCCGCTCATGTGCAGTAGGACTTTGCCTCACCCCCTTACGATGTTATCAAAATTCCCTACCTATTCCGCGCATGCGCAGTAGGACGTGTGACGCGGCTACAGCTGGTGCATGACGAACCTGCACCACAAATGACGTAGGTAGGGAAATCTGATGGGGTAGGGTTTTCTGATAGAACACCGGCAGTCATGCACTTTATCCGCCTCACAGCTGCTGTTTGCAAGAAAGAGAACAGTTGACACTATTGGACCACAAGTGGCATCTTATACAGTAACTCAATATGGAAACCCCTTCAACTGTTAGGAGGTTTAAGACGCTGCATTCATTAAAGTATTGTGATGCTGAGTTTCTAGATCCACAACATGAACCTTCAGGATGCGAGAGCAGTATATTTTCGAAGCAGCTGTGGCACCCCAGGCATAGATACATATTTGAACAGCTGAAATCTTCAAGATCCAAATACCTACTGGCATGAATTTTAGGCCTCAACTACAGTTATTTACAATGCAATCTCCAACAGGAATTGGATCATACACTTGGAATATATTGGCGTGCATGATCCTTAAATAAACAGCGTGTTTGCAGGGAGGCCAAGAATCGAAAGTCTTATATGAACAAATTGCTGAAATGTAAACAGGAAATTTAACACAGAAGCTAATGAGACATTTTCTTTAACTATCTTTAAATTCCCTTTTTTTTTTATAATGTGTCTTTTATTGAGAAATATATATATTATTACAAACAAAGATAAATAAGAAAGGAAAAAAAAAGAAAAGAAAAGGGAAGGTATGGCCTCCATATACGCGACCTATTTACAGAGCAAATAAAAAGTCCCTACACAAAAGAACAGGTATAGATGACTCCCATGGAATGACCTAACAATTAGATACATAAACCACAAAAGGAGGCATCTTAATATTCATAGGTATTCAGTATTCAGGCGGATTATTAGAACCCATCAGATCATATGTTTAAGCGGAGGCCTTTACAGAGAAAAAAGGGCGTGACCAGCACATGAGGTTGTGAGCGAGAGCGCACGTCGAGCTCCTCTGCGAGACCCATGAGATCCGCCATCTGGTAATCGGGTAATCGGCAATTGGTAACCTGCTCGCAAATTGTACAGCCTGCACAGTCTGCATACCTGGCAACTGATAATTTGCAGACCGAATAGCTCAGTCTTACCGTTCCCAAATCGCCCAGCCTGCATACCCGACAATTGGTAACTTGCAGACCGAATAGCCCAGCCTTACCGCTTGCAAACTGCTTAGCCTGCACAGTCTGCACAGTCTGCACACCCAGGATCGAATAGCCCCGTTTAGTTTGCACAGCCTGCATACCTGGACCGAACAGTCCCGCTCAGCTTGCACAGCCTGCACAGCCTGCATACCCGGCAATTATTAATCCGCAGCCTTTCCGCTTGCACACTCTCTGTTGCTACTCTCCAACACTGAATGCCATAACAGCAGGCATGGCTGAGTGCCCAACAAATGTGAGTTACCCCTTTATGCTCAATAAAAGCTCATTATTTACATTCAGAGAGCACTAGATCTTTGCTTTATCTTTATTTTATGTCCTGGCGACCCCCGGAGGTGAAGGCTGGAGAGGTTACCTGTGATAGTCTGTTTATCCCCTGATATGCTCATGCTGGCCCGTTTGGGTCTGGTATCAAGGTGAGAGGCCAATCTTACTGGTGGAGGGAGTTCACACACTGGTGGTTCCTGCTTGATTCACAAGGGATTGAGGCTGTCCTGTCATCACCTGGATATACTAATCATTACTTTGGAGCACTTTATATGAACATTTATGTTTCATCAGAGCACATATGATGGACACCATATTTTGTTGATAACACTTGTTGATTCATTAATCACTTATTATTTTTGTGCACTTCTGGCGCAGCACGTTTTTTGATTTTTATGTTTTTGTTGTGAGGTGTGGACACAATTTGTGTATGCAGCCGGATTTATATATTGATTTATTCTAGCACATTTATACACATTTGAATTTCACTTAGTCTTGCGCTGATAGTTTTTTCACTATATTCTTTCCGCTTGCACAGACTGTATACTCGGTCTAATCGGCATAATTTGCATAGCTCACATAGCTTGCATACCTGGCATAAGACTCACAGAACTTACCGAATAGCTCCGCTCAGCTTGCACTGCCCACGCATCCTGCATACCTGACATACCTGGCAATTGTTAATCTGCAGCCTTACCGCTTGCAAATCGTTCAAGCCTGCACAGCCTGCATACTCGGACCGAATAGCCTCGCTTAGTTTGCACAGCTCACACAGTCTACATATCTGAACCAAATATCCCCGCTCAGTCTGCACAGTCTGTATACCCGGCATACCCGGCAATTGTTAATCTGCAGCCTTAAAGCTTGCAAACCTCTCAGCCTGTACAGCTTGCAAACCCAGGTTTAATCGGCATAGCTTACATAGCTTACATAGCTTGGTCTTGGTATAAGACTGCATAACTCACAGAATTTACCAGCGCAGCGACCCGTGAGTGTGGGTGTGTTGCATACCATTGAATACCTCTGTATTTGAGTATTAATTTTTTTTTTTTTTTGTCTTTTTTGTCCATTATGGGGAAGCGGAACCTGCAAACCCAGCCTCCAAAAAAGCCATCCTCGGGGTCCATAAAAAGGTATCTTTAAATTCCCTTTAACTATGTTAACCACTTGAGTCCCAGGGCCTTTTTCTCCCTAAATCGCCTGGAGTCCCAGAGTATTTTGTTAATTTTGGTGATGTCTTTGTCCTGATTATTATATATTTTAGGTTTTGTAGTCTACTCTAATGTAATACTCATAATTTATTTTTAATTTTTTTTTGTGGGGGGCAGTGATAGGGCTTTAATTTAGTAACAAATACATTTTTTCCTCAGTTTTTATTGGGAATAAAAAGTAAACAATTAAAAAAAATAATAGATTTTTCCTTTAATTTTACCTGCAATGTTTACGTATTTGGTGCACTTCAATATATTTCCAACAAAATATAACTAACAAATACTGCTGAATATGCTAATATCACATTAGTGTGACATTTATGTAACATAGCAGAATGGTAAAGCTCAAGGTGAAAATTTGTTTTTTTCCTTTAGGAGAGCTCTAGTCCCCTTTTGGTATGACACACGTGGGGAAAAATATGGCTTGCTTACATTTCTAAAGTAACATTCAAATGACACTGACTTTACTTATGTGAGCATAAATATCTTCTAGAAAAACTGAATTTTTGTAAAATCTTACTGTAAAATTCCTTTCTCTGAGTCCTCTGACAGTCGCCGCCCACTCATTCAGTCTTCACCAATGGGTGGGTATTGACCTCTTATCCATAGGAGCAAGCTAGGCATAAGACTTGTTAAAAACAAAGTAATTTACATAGACACACCTATGGGGGCTGTCCCACTGGTCCAATACCCTTCTGCTATCAGCCATCCCAAATCAGTTTGGTAGCAAGCAGTTAAAGACCAAAGAACCCCAATAGAGGGGCGGAGGCGGCGACTGTCAGAGGAATCAGAGAAAGGAATTTTACGGTAAGATTTTACAAAAATTCAGTTTTCTCTTACGTCCTCTGACAGTCGCCGCCTGCTCATTCAGTCTTCACCTATGGGATGTCCCAAAGCAGTGTAGACATGAGGGGTAGGAAACGTAACTGTCACAAAGGCAACGCAGCACCCACGTCAGAGAAAGGAACCTTCGGTGAACAGAAAGGTATCATCTGGGTAACAGAAAAGCTCAACTGGAGCAACAACCCAGGAAAGCAAATAAACAAGGGGGAAAACAACCCCAACAGCCAGGGACCTGCCAAAACCAGGACCCCCTTAAGGCACTGCCGCACACAGAACTTTGCGGCCAAAGGAGGCATCTGCCGATGCCAGAACATCAAGTTTGTAGAACTTTGAAAAGGTGTGCACTGACGACCAAGTCGCAGCCTTGCACACCTGGGCCACCGAAGCCTGATACCCGAAGGCCCAGGACGCACTCACTGCTCTGGTAGAGTGCGCCTTGACAGGGAAGGGTGGTACCCTTTCCTTAATCGAATAGGCCTGTACAATCGTCTGTCTGATCCATTTTGAAATGGTCACCGCAGACGCAGCGATACCCTTCCGAGGTCCCTCAGGAAGGACAAAAAGAGAATCCGACTTCTGAAAGGATTCAGTGGACGACAGGAAAACCCTGATCGCCCAGACAACATCCAAGGAATGTAAGGCAAACTCCTTAGGATGTTTAGGATTCGCATAAAGCAAAAGGCAAAACAATGTCCTCATTAAGGTGAAAATCAGAAACCACCTTTGGAAGGAAGGACTGGTTGGGTCGCAAGACCACCTTATCCCTATGAACCACCAGGTAAGGGGAGCAGCAAGACAAAGCCGCCAATTTCCGACACTCTGCGTGCAGAAGTGATCGCCTCTAGAAAAGCAACCTTTTTTGACAGCAGAGGCAAAGAAATTTTCCTGATGTTTTCAAATGGAGGACGTTGCAAAATGGACAGAACCAAGTTCAAGTCCCAAGAAGGTAGAGGCGCCCTCTGAGGAGGGGCCATGTGACACACACCTTGAATAAATGTGCGAATCAAAGAGTTAGACGCCAAGGGGCGCTGAAAAAGGACGGCCAATGCAGACAGCTGGCCCTTAATCGTGGTCAACGCCAGGCGCTGATCCACACCAGTTTGTAGGAAGGCCAACACCCTCGCCACCGAGTAGGAACGAGGAGGGAAGCCTCTGGATTCACACCAGGCAAAATAAGCCTTCCAAGTACGGTAATAGATCTTACCGGATGAGGCTTTCCTAGCATTGAGCAAAGTAGGAATGACCTCAGATGAGAGACCCCTGTCTCTCAGGACCTGGCTTTCAACAGCCATGCCGTTAAAGCCAGCGACTGTAAAGCAGGATGGAAGATCGGCCCCTGAGACAGTAGATCGTCTCGTAACGGCAGCCGCCATGGAGGTTCGATGGCCAGTTGAACGGTGTTCGCGTACCAGGACCGGCGCGGCCAGTCCGGGGCCACCAGAATCACCAACTTCGGTTCCGAGACCAACCTGCGCAGGAACCTGGACAACAACTGAATCGGGGGAAAGGCATAGATCAGATGATACCGGTGCCAAGGCACCACCAGCGCATCTGAGGCGTCTGCCAGAGGATCGCGCGTTCTTGCCACGAACCTTCCCACCTTGTTGTTTAGCCGGGACGCAAACAGATCCACATCCGTGGATCCCCATTTCGCACACAGCATTCAAAATACCTCCGGGTGCAGAGACCATTCCCCCTGGTCCAGGGTCTGGCGGCTCAGATAATCGGCCTGCCAGTTCTCCACACCCAAAATGTGAACTGCCGATATCGCCAGGATGTGAGTCTCGGCCCAAGACAGAATACTGGTCACCTCCTGGGCTGCCCGGGCACTCCTGGTGCCCCCTTGGTGATTGATGTAAGCCACCGCAGTGGCATTGTCCGTCTGCACCCATACAGAGCGGCCCTGAAGACGATCCGACCAATGGAGCAGGCACAGCCTGATTGCTCTCAATTCCAAGATGTTTATCAGTAGGGAGGATTCCTCCACCGACCAAGTGCCGTGGGCAGACAGGTTGCCCAGAATGCCACCCCAGCCAGACAGGCTGGCATCTGTGGTAATCACCGTCCACAGCAACGGCCAGAAGGATTTCCCCTCCGCTACAGCCAGGGACTGGAGCCACCACAGAAGATCCACTCTGGTTTGGCGACTCAAAGACACCCTCAGGTCCAAGGACTGAGGGAGCGTGTCCCACCTGGCCAGTATCTCCGTCTGGAGAGACCGCGTGTGAAACTGTGCAAACGGTATCGCCTCGAAGGCCGACACCATCAACCGCAGGGGCCGCATACAGGTCCTGAGCGACGAGGACTCGTTGTCCCTGAGGGACCTGACCTCGTCCTGGAGGGTCCGGAGCTTGTCCTCCGGCAGAAACACCTTCGCTTGGGCGGAGTCCAGGACCATCCCCAAATATGGGAGACGAACCGAAGGAGACAAAGTCATTTTCTGAACGTTGATGGTCCATCCGAACTCCTGGAGCGTCTGAACCGTAGTGGACAGATCGCGCAGCAGGCTCTGACTGGCACTCGACCTTAACAGGAGATCGTCCAGATATCCCAAAATCAAAATGCCCTGTGCCCGTAACAGGCCCAGAACAGGAGCCAGCAGTTTGGTAAACACCCTTGGAGCCGAAGCGAGAGAAAGGTAACACCACAAATCTGAGGTACCTCTGATGACCCTTGAATATGGGGATGTTTAAATACGCATCCTTAAGTTCGATAGAAGCCAGGAAATCTCCCGGACTCAAGGAGGCCACCACCGAGCGGAGTGATTCCAATTGGAATTTCTGAACGCGAACGAAGCTTTCAAGTCCAGAATCGGACGCACCTTGCCCTCCTTTCTGGGCACAGTGAACAGATTTGAGTAAAACCCCCGAAACCTGTCCCGATGTGACACCGGGATGATAACCCCCTGGGCGAGGAGATCCTGCACTGCCCGATGAAGATCTTCCAACCGATCTGGGGTCAAATGAAGATTTGAGGGAAAGAATCTGCCCGCCGGTCGCGAAAGGAATTCGATCTTGTAACCTGATCGAATAATTTCCTGAACCCACCTGTCCGGAATCCGGCGCAGCCAAGGTTCGAGAAAACCACAGACGTTCCCCCACCCCTGGAACGGGTGAGGGCACCCCTTCAGGCAGTGGCGGACTGGGCCGCTGCACCAGCCTGGGCGGCCTTTGGCTTGCCTGCTCAGGGCTTTCTCTGGCCACCCTGGCCCTTGAAGGGTTTCCCCTTGTCCTGTGCCTTGAAGGCATGAAAGGACCCCTGATTTGGTTTAAAGGAAGGGCCTCGCTTACTGCGGAAGAACTTACCCCTAGGATTCTGGGGCAGCAGAGTGCTCTTGCCCCCAGTGACTCCTTTAACCAATTCGTCCAGGGATTCCCCAAAAAGACTAATCCCTGCATAAGGGATGTCAGACACCGTCTTCCTGGAAGTCTGGTCAGCCGACCAGCTCTTTAACCAAATCAAGCCACGGTTAAGTACCGCGACACCACACAGGCATGCTGCTAATGGGGCCTCATCCAAGGCCACGTCACACAGATACATAACCGCTTGATAAATCTGGTCCACCATCTCCAAGGTAGTAGGGGGGGCTTAAGCACCCTTGTCCAATCTGCCACCGCTTGAGACACCATGACGGAGGTGAAAATAGGTTTCAGCGTGGAACCCGCCACCATATAGGCATGGCGGGCAAGGGATTCCAGCCTCCTATCCGTAGGGTCCCTAAACACCGGAGAATCCTCGGTGGGTACCAGAGTGGCCCTGTTCAATCTGGACACAGTATGATCCACTTTAGGGGCCACAGACCAGTGCGAATCCGTAGGAGACGCAAAGGGTTAACGGAATTGAAACCGTTTTGGCACCACAAAATTGCACTTCAAATTGCGCCATTGTTCATTCACAGTTTCGTGAAATTCAGCGGGGCAAAGAAATACCTGCACCGCCTTTCGGGACCAGAGGTATTCCCTACAAAAAACAGCAAAGACAGACCCCACAAGTGTTACCACGCTCCTCACAATCTCCTCTGCATGAGAAAAGAAGTGATGTCACCGCATGAGGCGGAACTAGGATTTTTGGCTAAGGGAAAATGGTTGCCCATAGAAAGCAAAGGGGCCTCCGGGAAAAGGGCCGCCGACATGTGAACAGAAGAAACACAGTGCCACACACAAGATGGCGCACACACAAGAAGCCCCAAAACTTCTCTTCAGGGGTCCCCAGCTGGCGCTCCTGGCTCCACCTATTCTGCAAGTGGCCCCATAGGAATCTGATACCTCTGGGAGCACTAATACTGGCTCAATCCTAAGCCATGCTGCCTGTGTCTATAGACACAGACAGAACAGCTCCTGCCCCCCACCACCAACTCACAGGATTTGATTGGCAGCAGCCGGAGCCAATTGCTTCCAATGCTACCTTTCTGTCCTGTGAGGAGGGAGATATCCGTTGCTCTTGGGCACGACACTAGATCCAGATCGAGCTCAAGTAAGTATAAGGTGGGACTGGAAATGAATCCTGAGCACAGAAGGTGTTTTACCTTAATGCAGAGAATACATTAAGGCAAAAAACCTTAGGCCTTTGGAACCACTTTAATTTAGCCAACAGGAGTGAATATAAAGAGCCAGTATTTCTGAGTATGGAGGAGAATGTGACTCATGCCTTCTCACCCACATGACATCTCTGGTTCATAGTGATGAGAGTCCTTAGACTTGTATAAGTCAAACAAGCCTCATAGCATCCTCTCTTTGCAGCCGAACAAAGAGTGGTGAGTGTATAAAAGATGTGTATATACAATTGTGGAGGTCGGAAGATAAAAAAGCTGTAAATTATATTTTGTTTTTAAAGCATTGTGTATCAATTGTCATTTTTTTATATAAAAAAAACATATTTTCCCTTTTTTAATCTTTTGTTGCATCTCAGCACTGCTCTTTGCAGCTATTTTTTGTCTTCATGCACTTCAACAATGACTGCAGTGGCATTTTTATAGGAAAGCTTTCCTGTTTGTGACAGCAGTAGACCCCCCCTGCACTTGTTGCCTCAATCGGAAGACAGAGTGACAACACATTAGAACAAGTAGGAGACTGGGACAGAGCATTGTCAATCTATAACAGAAAGTATCTGAACAAAGACCTTCATTGCAGGATAACCTTATATTACTTTTTTTTTTTTATTCGCTTAAAATGAGATTAATGTATTAAATATTGGGTTTACATATATTTTAAAGGCTGGCTTTGGATGTGCGAAAAGGAAGGATTTGCGTGACTCTGTCCACTGTACTAAAATGAGGACTAATCCTCTTATTTTTAGGATATGCAATGGATTGAGACACGTGAATACCTTCTGTTCTAACAAGGCTCTACTTTGCTACATAGTGTTTGAAAGGAGTTGTAAAGGCAGAATCTGCATTAAGATAAAAAGCCTTCTGTGTGCAGCAGCCCCCCAGAACCACACTAATACTTACCTGAGCCCCATCTCTGCCCAGTGATGTCTATGAGTCCCTCAGCTGTCTGGGCTGAGACACAGCAGCGATGTAATTGGCTCCTGCGGCTGTCTGTCAAAGTTAGTTAGCCAATTAGGAGAGAGAGGGGCGGGGCCCGAATGACAGCTCTGAATGGACTGGGGGGGGGGGCGGGGTAGGACCAGCAAAGAGGGACCCATGAAGAGGAGGACCTGGGCCACTCTGTGCAAAACCACTTCACGGGGCAGGTAAGTATAACATGTTTATTAAAAGGGAGAAAATCCACGCTAGGATATAGAATATATGGTAAGGTGGTGGCTGCAGCCTACCTCCTATCTATAATCCAGAGGGATATATAGAGAAGTATGGGAATAAGGGAGAGGTAAAATGGCGCTGCCCAATGTGTCCAATATGTAAATAAGTAAAAGGAGAGGATATGGCCCAGGGGTATGACTATATAAGATCACAGTATTGTAGCTATGAATTAAACGTAATACAGTAAGGTGCTATAAATACAAATCTAAAAAAATGACTCAATATTGAGTAATAGTAAAAATCAATGTGCATAATTCATATCAAATGTGTAGAAAGAAATAATACTAATAAGGTACAGATCCCAAGAGGGATCTGTATAAAGTGAGTGAGTGACTAGGTGCTGATAAATCAGTCTGTGATATATGCCACCATATATAATTAATACAGGGCAAATCCCAACAAGGGGTCAATATAAAGTGACTGTGTGATGGTAAATCAAACTATTAAATGTGCCTTCATAGGTGCGCAGAATGAACCAAACAAGTGAGGAAGTACAAAAAGGGTAGGTATAATCAATAAAGTGCTGTAAATGAAAATATCCAAATTGCACAGCAAGTGACCTAGTGCTACAAGAAAGTGGTGCGATTCTCCAAATAAAGTTGCATATGCATATCTCAAAAAAAGTCCAAATCACACGTAGGAGTGCTGCGAATCAAATGTCCGAATAATCACACCTAAAGTGACTAGGTGTTACAAGAATGTAGTGCAACTCTCGAATTGGAGTCACATATAGATAAGTTTATAGATAGTCCAAATCGCACGTGAAAGTGTTCCAGTGCAGGGGTAAATCAGTGGAGCTCCGTATTATATCACATCTGAAGGTGACTCTTGTGCTGTTAACAGATCTCGTGACTCTCCAAGTGTGGCCAGTGTGATGGGTCAAACGTGCTCCCCTCACTCCCAGGACCGCACTTACCAGAAATCTTAACTCCTACAGGGGTAACAGGCCTGTAATCCGGGCTGGGTATAGCTCCTATGGACCTTAAATCCTATCTCATGGATCCTTAAGTAGCGTGGCCAGTATGGGTCCTATCACCTGGTTCCTTAGGTGGCGTGGCCAGTATGGGTCCTATCTCATGGCTCCTTAGGTAGCAAGGCAAATATACTTCCAGGGATAATATTAATGCTGGATGAAAGGCAATGTAAAAGCAGAGTGATGCAGTCTCGCTGGAGCTCTTCAGGAACACGATATGGTCATTCCACATAGGCGGAAGTGACGCCGTGACGCTCTACGCGTTTCGTCTATACTGACGTCATCAGGATGACCGCAGCTGAGATGCTTTTCATCCGCAGCTGAGATGCTTTCATACTCTTCAACTTCAATTTTCAACTCTTTCATACATTTTTAAAGAATTTTCTCCATATATGCTTTTCTAATAATTTTACACATGTTTTTATATGGCCTTACATACACATCTGTACACATGTTCAACAAAAGTTTGCTAATATGCATTCTGAATTTTTCAAAATGTTTTGAATATCCCCACTGGTTTATACAATACAATCCATAGTTGTTAGTCTCCTTTAGCACTGGAGACGGCCACTGTAGGTCTGGTTCTTTAAACTCCTTGGCGGTGTTCCTGAGCGTGACTCGGGGTTAATTTTTACTGCCAGGAGCGGTAACTCCGAGTCACGCTCGGGGTAACATTGCAGAGTGCCAGCAGAGTCCCCTTACCTGCCAGCAGAGTCCCCTTACCTTCTCCTGGCGATCCAGCGATGTCCTTCACTGTGATCGCCGGCCGGCCAGCATCTGACTTCCTGGTTCCATTCCCTGCGAGCAGCGGCGGCGCACGGGAGCGGAACTGGGTGGGAAACTTAAAAGTATAAACACAAATAAAAGAGGTGATACATTGTAATCTGCGAGGATTACACTGTAATGCCTCAGATTACCTCAAATCTGACATTTGATACAGTACAGTGCCCCTTGCCTGCCATTATACTGTCATTTGTGCCCATAAAAATATAACATGGCATCAAAAAAGCACCACTTTACTAAAGCGCTTTTGGACCAGTTGAGTGACAGCGACAGCGACATGGAGGTGCTCGCAGAACTGAGAGACAGTGAGTTGTGGGGTGATTCGTCGTCTGACACTGACACTGATCTGGCATGTGACAACGGCGATGATCCTGCACCTGACCTCAGCAATGTGTGCACTTGGTGCGCTATTGACTGCAATACGGACCAGGTAGCGCCCACAAGATTCCCATTCACTGGATCACCTGGGATGAAGGTAGATGTTGAGCGTGACAACCCTCTGGCATACCTGCAATTATTCCTCACTGAGGAGGTGATTGAAAAAATTGTCATGGAGACAAATCACTACCAAGAGCAGCAATCCGCTACGCTGCATGCCAGGTTTTCCAGAAGCAGAAAGTGGGAACCGGTGACCAAAGAGGACATCTGGCAGTTTCTGGGACTCATCATTCTTCAGGGGGTGGTGGGGAAACCATTCCAGAAATGGTACTGGATCACCAACAAGTTACTGGCCACTCCATTTTTTGGCACCGTGATGTCAGAACACCGGTTTTCCCTCATCATTAAGTATTTCCACTTCACGAACAATGAAGAGTTCGATGAGGCCACGCATCCTGGGCCCAAACTTAACAAAATCGGGGAGGTATGCCAAATTATTGTGACCAATTTCCAGTGGACCTACGTGCCAGAAAGGGACGTCAGCGTGGATGAAAGTTTGATGGCATACAAGGGACGCCTAAGCTGGATACAGTACATTGCATCCAAAAGAGTGCAGTTTGGTATCAAATCCTACATGCTCTGCAAGTCATCCACTGGGTACATCTGGAATTCGGTCATTTACACCGGTAAAGGCACGAAGTTCAACCCTAGGTACAGTGGCTATGGGATGGCCACATCATCTGTCCTAAGACTGCTGGAGCCATTGCTGAACCAGGGATATTGTGTGACCGCGGACAATTTCTACACGTCTCCGAGAACTGTATGAGGTTTTGCTACAAAACAAGACTGACGCATATGGTATTGTTAGGCCTAACCAACGTGACATGCCATCTATGTTTGCCAAGAAAAAACTGGAGAAATGGTTGCCTGGCAGAAGGGTAAGATGATGGCAATGCGATAGCGAGACAAGAAGGATGTGTGTCTCATGAGTGCTGTGCACAATACCTCCACTGCCATGGTCCACACAAAAGGTGGGAAAGATTTGCTGAAGTCGCAAGTTGTGATAGACTATAATAAAACAATGGGAGGTGTTGACAGAGCCAATCAGGCAATGACATTTTATCCGGCTATGCGCAAACAGCAAAAAAAATATTATAAGAAGATATTCAGACATCTTCTGGAACAATGCCTTTGGAATGCATATATCCTGCACAGAGCAAAGAGTGACAAGCCTCTTGTTCATTCTGAGTTTATCTCAGTAGTTGTGTACAGACCTAAACGTTGTGCTGTTGACATTGTCAACCCAGAACGCCTGACTGGTCGTCACTTTGTGGACTATATCCCACCAACCGCAAAAAAGGCAGCACCTACCAGGATGTGCATTGTTTGCTGCTCAAAGAGAGATGGCAATGGAAAGAAAGTCTGAAAAGAAACCCGGTTCCATTGTCCTGTTTATGACGTCGGACTTTGTTCAGTCCCATGTTTCAACATTTATCACACTGTTTATTGAATTTTCTTTGTTTGACAAATTTCATTATTTTTTACATTATTGAATAAAATTATATTATTTATTAGATTATAATTCATGATTTTGTGTTTCAAACTTTATCACATCTGGGATGTCTACTAGAGTCTTGTTTGGTCAGGTTTAAGTCAGTAATTACTAAGAATTGTTGACCTTCAATACATAACACCAAATTTCCATGTAAAAAATTGTACCGCTTTCGGTACAAAATTCCAGACATAATCATACCGCCAGGGAGGTTAAGACCCAGTGGATGCCGCTCCAGTGATTGCCGCTCAGATGGCGCTTGTGTTTCCTCTCCAGTAACCCACAAGCCCCTTCTTGCTTGAACACTAAGCAGCTGTTTAAAGGAGCCAGCACAGGAACATCATCAAGGACATATGTTGAACTTTATACAACCCTTATTGTAATTTTCAATTCCCCTATTAGACCACATCATCCATGGGATGAAGCCTATTCCATGTTCTTTGCGCCAATATGAAGTCCCACAGTTTCACACAAACACACACAGATTTTATGGCAAGCTGGGGGTTGTGGGAGAACATCCATTTTTTGAGATCCCCTGCTCAGTATGAGCCCAGGAGAACTCAGAATTGTTCATTTTAGAAGGTGTAACAAAAATAAACAAAACTGGTTTGTGAGCTAAAGGGTTATCTCATCAATGTGCAAAGGGGTAGTTCAGCAGTGTGTAGGAATGTTTTTTGAGGTTAGAGAAGGCCTGTCCACTGGTTGAAGGACACACATGTTGGGTTTTATTTTTCCCTGTGATATTCTGGCATCTGCAGCACTTTGCCTCTTTCTCAATAGCCACAAACATGGAAGTTTGCCTGATCTGAGCTTAGGTGTTTGTATAACATTTAGTTATAAGAAAGAACATTTGGTGGTTACATGGAGCAGCCTAAGCAGACACCAAGGGGCTAATTTACTAAAGTCAAATAGACTGTGCATTTTGCAAAGTGCAGTTGCAGTCTGCAGGAGCAGTTGCGCAAGAGCTTAGTAAATGAGCAGAAGCTCTGTTGACTTCCATCATCCAATCATGTGCAAGCAAAAATGCTGTTTTTTTTTTAATTTTCCTTGCACGTGATTGGGTATTCTTTGCAAAGTGAAGATTTACCTCATTTACTAAGCCCTGGAGCAACTGCACTTGCAAAGTGCACAGTCTATTTGACTTTAGTAAATCAACCCCATAATGTCTTCTGTTTATAATCACTTGTAGTCATTTTGGAGATAAAAGCATATCGGTAAGTTTTACAACCAGTCTTGTGTTCATCCCTTGCATGATGTCACTACTAAGTGCTCCAGGACCCTGTGTTGGACACTTGCGGCAGCCAGTGGGCAGCACTCACGTCACTAGAGTCTGGGCCCTGCAGACCAGACCCTCCCATACTACCGAGCAGACAAAAACACACTTTATGTATGTTTTTTACAAGACCTTTAGATTAGTTAAAGGAGAGTGGGGTGGGAAGGATTTTTTTTTTTTTATTTCTTCCTGGAAATTAGCTTTATGCGACTCAAACATCTAGGTTTATATATAGGAATGATTTTCATTGCCCTGCCCACTCTCCTGGAATAACCAGTAAACCCTTTATTTTCTTGGACATGCATTGGAAGCAAAGACACGAATACAGCAAGTCACTACAAGAAGTTTTACATAGATCAATTAACTAGTGGAATATCAAAATCTTTTGATATCCAAGTTAATCTTTGCACATGGAAATGTTTAGCTCTTGGTCAAATACATTCCACAGGCAGCAACAATAATAGAGGGTAGTACAGACAGTGTTTCCCTATGGAGCAACAAAAGCTAGCGGTCAGTGCAGCAAGAGAACTCATTAAGGAGAAGAGTTTGCGTTTCAAAGAGCTCGCTGAACAGCAGGGACCAAAAACACCCACAGGTATTGCAGACAGGGTCAAAAAGGCTGCAGCATTACTTTAAGAAGCGTAGTTACAATTTTAAAGTGATTAAAAAGATATACATTATTAATGAGATATCATGACTTGGGTTGCCTCTTTGGTTCACAGACATAAATTTGGGTCCTTGCTGAAAAAGATGTAGGAGTTTATAGCATACTCACTCTAAATAAATTAAGGGGGAATAAAATGACACAATTAATTTACTAATTGTATTTCGTTAGAAACAATGTTTTTAAAGACCAATAAACTGAAAGAACAAGCTGTCCCCTACAAAACAGGTATTTTATACATATAGTCAATTCACTTTTTTATCATCTAAATTAAAGGGCTTTACCAATATTTACTGAAGGTACCTTTGGAAGATTGGCTGTGCTGAATTCACCTTGACAAGGGATAATTGTTACCTAAAGATAATACTGGCACCATGGACATCTGCTTAGTGAATAAATATCCAGTACATGCACAGTTTATATTAGCATGCATGTTTAGCTACAATTGTTTTGATGAGCAATTTTTTTTATTTAATTCTTCGGTTGATATCCCATGTCTTTGAGCACCATTAGGGAACTTTTACCCAATCTTATCATTGCTTAGAGTATGCTGCTTTAGACCTGTAATTCTTTTTTTTTAAATTGTTTTGTAGAAGAAGCTCCTTTTTAGTAACTCCTAAAACTTCTGTTCTGTTGAAACTCATGCAAGTGTTCCAGTTGCTTCCCACTTCCTGTGTGCTTAGTGGGAGGGTGTGCCTGCTATAAGCACATTATTAGGCTCAGTGTTGTCATAAGCAAAAACTTTGCCGGGAAAGACTCTATTTAATCAATTTCCGGGGCAAAAAAATCTAACAAAGCACAGAATGGGTGGGATAAAAAAAAAAAATTGTAACCAGGTGCTGAGCTACAGCATTACAGAGAAGGAGACATTACCTGTTATTATTCTCTCCATCGACTGAGATATTGGTGTTATGCTGCACCATTCTCCTCCGGACAACAGGGGAAGTTCTGAACCAAGCAAGTCCATAGACTTTTATGCAGGGTGCTGAGAATCCTTGTAGTTGTAGATTGAGATGGCCTGTATGGGTTTGTTGGTGTCTTACTTATTTTGGATGGATAACACATCTGCGTCCTCAGTGATCTCTAAAGCTATAAACTCTAATTAACTATAGATATATTTTCTACATAAAAAGAGGCACCAACAAACCCATACATTATATATAGGGACGGAGGCAACAAATACTATCCTTAGCCACTTTGAGATCAAATCACACCCCCACGTACTTATTTTGGATGGATAACACATCTGCGTCCTCAATGATCTCTAAAGCTATAAACTCTAATTAACTATAGATATATTTTCTACATAAGCACCTGTCACGTATTTTTTCCGAACCTTCTACCTTTTCACCTTGGGTCTTTAACCCAACACCAGTAACACAATTTACATGTGTTTTTTTGAATTTATGTTTAAATATCATTTAATATATTATTTATACCTTTATGTATACCATGTGTACAATCACTTGCCCATAAAGTCCCATTTTCCTTTGGCCTGAGGCACCAACAAACCCATACATTATATATAGGGACGAAGGCAACAAAAACTACCCTTAGCCACTTTGAGATCAAATCACACCCCCCACGTAGATTGAGATGGCAGTTATATAATGGGCCCAATGGGCTCCTTACACTACACATATCCTAGTTGGGCACTTTGTAGTAGGGAAAGTTTTTCCTCTTGGCTATGAGGGAGTTAGAGCACCAGCGGGAGACCATACCAGTGGAGATGCACACCTGAGACTGGTAATGAAGACTCCTGGGGGCAGCACAGCACCACACACATTACAGCATCTGCACTGCTGCTACAGGGAGACTGCAGCATGCACTCACTCTCTGCTTCCCACTGCTGACACTACTAGCAGGGACTGAGCCACCTGGGTGCAGAACACCAAATGTACCCAATTTATACTGCACCCATACTGCACTTTTTCCCCACACTTATTCCAAACCTAGACTGCACCTATATCAACTCACATTATACCAGACCTGTTTCCAGACTTTACCATACCTATACTGTACCTATACTGCATGCAGGTTATCTGGAACTGTCGTTAAGTGCACCAACACTCTGAAAGGGTCCCAATGATAGCCGACAGAAGAACATCTCAAAAGACTGCCCCTGCCATAATAATTATTTGCCCCCCCCCCCCCAAATCATCTTCCTTTTCTTTTGGACAGTGCATACCCAGTTTGCCTAGGATTAGCATCGCTACCACAAATGCGCTTTGGCATTATAGTTTCGGCACTCGGTTGATAGCTGCACATGGGTTAACCTTGCTACTGTTTATGCTGATCTGGACGCTAAATGTCATCTTATACATAGTTCCTACTGTTAATCACATTGTAGGCTAATTTGTGTTATTATCATTGTTAATCCATTTTTCAGTGATTTCTGTGGTATTGTAGGTCTTGCACTCAACCTGGTATGTCAGAGAAGCTGAGGTTCTTGAGAAGGTTAAGACAAAGAACAGAGGACCCATCCTAATTAGCTACTCCTACGGGGTTGGGGTTTATGTGTATATATATATATAGAGATAGAGATATAGATAGATAGATAGATAGATAGATAGATAGATAGATAGATAGATAGATAGATAGATAGATAGATAGATAGATAGATAGATAGATAGATAGAAGCTGTTACAGTTATTGGAGTCTCTGGTTGACCCTTTTCTGTACTTCTGCAGAGTTCTAACCACGCAAAAACTGGTTGCGTCAATCAGACAGCTTGTATGCAGCCATTGCACTGAGTGTTGCTGTGCCCAGGGATTGAATTTATCAGCTTCTGAATGCAGGAAACTATCCACACCCTTGCAACCATATGAGTGTAGCCTTACACTACTGATTTTCTCTACATCAGCTTAACAAGGATTGTTGACTGCCAAACCTGACTCACAAATAGATACTAGAGAGATAACCTACAAATATGTAGATTAAATATCATTGTGTCTCTGCATTCAAGTACCATGTGTATGTCATAGCCAAATTTACATTCCCATAAACCTTGCAGTATTAACACCAAATACATCCATGGTAAAACTATACTATCATTTCCCTTTAAGGTTTAGTAGCTCTTTATAAAATATATTCACATTTAGACTATAATACTGATGTTTATCATTTGGATGCAGAACTGAAATGGGTTATAACTGCTTGTTTTTCAGAATTGATCTGGCAAACAGAATTTATATCTGTTATTGGTCTTATAGGAGTTCCACTGATGTGAAATTCTTGCAATATCTTCCCAGGAGCAGTGAAAATGTTCCAGCATCATAAAATGGCAAGTTATGATGTGGAGTGACAAAAGCCCCCGGAGCCGCGTTCCTCTCATCATCCGGTCAGTGTTACATTTGGCGGCACAGCCAGGGATCTCGAAAACGGCTGGTGTTGTCTAACGACACAGCTGGGGGCATTTATAAAAGTAAACAAAAAAGTATATCTAATCGTCCTCTTTTTATCTAGTGAAATTACATATAAGTGGCCGGGGAAAACATGTATTTGATTTGTCTGCTGGAAGCTATAAGTGAAGTGTAGCTTTCAGCAATGAGAACTAAACATGGTGAACATCAGGTGAATGCAAATGTTACTCCTTCAAACACTTGCTAGTATGAACAGCTGCATTTAAAGTGTATGTAAACCCTAACCATGAACTTCTCTTATTTGCTTCCTTTTGGTCTGTTAAACATTCTATTAAAAATGTTTTTTATATATTTTCAAGTGCAAAAAATGCCTGTTGATTATACAGTATAAGAAATTCAAAACTATACT
The DNA here is from genome assembly GCF_965119305.1 of Pelophylax lessonae. Classification (NCBI taxonomy): domain Eukaryota; kingdom Metazoa; phylum Chordata; class Amphibia; order Anura; family Ranidae; genus Pelophylax; species Pelophylax lessonae. The sequence continues at coordinate 588,208,143 of NC_138771.1, forward strand.
GCGTCCTGTTGTCCTGTACCTGTATGAAGAGCTTGAGACGACAAGGGTGGTCCCGTGCAGAATCCCCGTCTGAGCAACCCTGGAGGTGGAGACAGGATCTATGAATGGGGTGGAGGGGCACAGGTGCCAGGGAGATGGAACTGAACACTGGAATTTGGGAGTGCTGATTTAGGGGTCAATTCTCTAAGCTTTACTGCATGTGGTAAGGGTATTATGTTACTAATTTGCATAAAATATTGCATGCTGTAAATAAAGTCCAATTCATTAAAAAAAAAAAAAAAAACGATTTTGATGTAAACAAGAATTTTTTTTTAAATTTTTAAAAAAAATTTTTTTTTTATTTGTTGGTAAGTTTTGCAAAAAAAAAGGTGTAGTAATCTGTTAAATCCAATTCACAAAACATAACTTGAACTAAAAAAAGGTTCAATATTTAACACCACCCTTTTGGTGGCAGTAGCCAGTGCGGTACCAGAAAGAGGGGCCTATTCAACCCTCAGAAAGGGGCATTCTATCCACGAGAGCCTATGAACCCACAGAAGACCCACAGGAAGGGGTAATATTCCACCCACAGAAAGGGGAGCAATACTACTCTCAGAGAGGGGTCTAATTCCACCTACAGAGGAACAACAGAATGTTGACACTATTCTACCAGCAGTGGACACATAAAAATGTGGCATTATACATCAGGAGTACACAAGTATTTTATTTATTTTTTTTTTAATCAAAAAGGCATGACATGCAGTGCAAATGAAATGCAATTATTGGTTGACATTTAACATCAAGAACTTTAAAAAAAAAATAATATGTAGCACCCTACAGGTAGGTGCTAGGTAAATGTATAGTGGGCCTTGTCTGCCTAACAGTAGGGCTCTGATTTGTTTAGATAGGGTGCCAGGACTTCCAGATGTGCCTGCTGAGGGGAAAAGTATCCCCACTGGCTCCTGTGAGAGGCTTCTCATAGGGCAGTGTGGGAAGCCCAATAAGGGGACACATCCCAGCTTGTAACTACCCCAGAAAGCATATTAGGCTGCAAAAGATTCTGGGAGTGGGTATAAGTTTGGGGGGAAGTGCGTGGCATGGTGTCTTTGGTGGGAGCAGAGTCCCAGGAAGGAGTGTGCGGCTCCCTCTCCTCCTGTCTGAAGAAGGCGGATGTCTCAGGGTGTCGCCTGAGTGTCCAGAGAGTGCTGAGTTGAGCTGAGGGGATCCGGTGTGCCATGAGCCTGCGGAGAGAGAGAGAGGAGTCCAGTCCCAGGAAAGCCTACACAGGTTGTGAGTACTGAGGATTGCCCCTGGGGGTCTGCCTGAAGTTAGAGGGGACCACTCCGGAAGAGGTTCTGGGATCCAGTGTCAGCTAGCTGTAAAGGGGGTACCTAGGTTTAGGACCCTGAAGCTACAGAGGGGGTACATAGTCAGTGGACCCTGAAGAGTTCAAGGTCAAAGGGGGCACCTGCAGTTTGGGCCCTGAATTGCACAGAGCATGCCAGTTAAAGTGACAGCTATATAGAGCTCTACAATATACTACCTCAAGCTGTGCCAGGCGGGGGAAAGTATATAGTGACTTTCATAGTACAACAGTGTCAGGAGTTCTACAGTTCTCAGTCATGGATCTTCTGGACTATAAGTTTAGGATTCAGCACTTCTTCTGTTCTACAGAGTGTTCTCAGTGTCAGTGAGTGTTGGCTGGCGTCAAGGAAGCGCCAACGGGCATTTCAGAAGTAAAAGTCCCAATTGTAATAAGTTTAAGGGTCAAGGAGTATCCCACTCATTCCCTTCTCCCATCCCCTTTATTCCAATAAAAAAACACAAACAAAGATGCCGGAGTAGTCGCTGCTTCAGTTGTCACACCCAGGGTCGCAGCTCACATGGGCTGGAGAGATTACTGGTACTAATGGCAGATCCACATCAGGCTATAGGCCTGGAAATCTTGCTACAAAAATATATATATTTTTTTAAATAAGTGTTGTTTACAAAAGTGCAACAATGGAGTATGTCAACAATGACAATTACTCCATTTAGAAGTGACCTCTTGAAGTGACCACTATAATACTTTTGGTTATATACACCATTACAACAAGTTAAATTTGGATAGGAACATGAAAAAAATAAATAAAAAGGTTTAAAAAATGATAAAATTCATTTCATAATATAAACATAGGCAGCAGCCCAGAATTGGGCCAAAAACATAAAACAATCTAGTAAAGAGCACTTTCAACAGCTCTAGTAGACCATACAGTTACAAGAAAACACAGTTTTATGAATGTATGGCACAATGGATTTAGTAAAGAAGCGCAACATAGCTTAACAGCTATTTTCAGGCAACAGAACCACAGGCAACATGGAAAAGACACAGCTTGGATTACCAAGCTTTAGGAGACTAAATCGAGACACAATTTGAGAAGGTAGTTCAAATTGTAATGCCTCCGAATACAGATTACTGTAAACAAATGTTAGATAAAAAAAATAGATTTTTGCAAAAGAAAAACTGCATGTTAAAATGTAAAATGTTTTAAGAAAATGACCTTAAACACCTGTAAATTGAGCTTTCGCAGATAATTTACTGCATGCGTTATTTTACTGCATTTTATTTGCCGTTATTTACCTCTTAGTGAATTGACCCCAAGCACAAGTACAGTGGGTAGCGCACCCAGAATATACCAATCTCACATATGAATGAATTGGGTCACAAACTTAGTTTGGTAACAGTCAATCAGGAAGGCTCCAAATCATAGACAGGATAAAGATTGAAAAAAAAAAAGTAGAGGTTGGTGACGTGCAGACAGCGAGGTACAGAGTTGATAGGCAGTCTTGGTCAGAAGTCCAGAAGAGCAGCAACCATAGGCAGACAAAGATAATTCAGAATCAGGTCAGATGAAAGCTAGGTCAATAGCAGGATAAGGTTCAAAAGCCTAACAGCTGGCATGATCTTTCTGAAGGCTAGCCAAATGTTTGCGGCACATGTGCACATTTCCTGTGTTGTCTTAAAGAGGAGTTCCACTCATTTTTAATAACTTGGATTACATAGATGTATGTAATCCCCTTTAAAACGACTTTTACCAATGGAAACTTTTTTTTTTTGCTAGTAAATACCTTATTTTCTTGTTTATTCCTCCTCTCCTCACTTCCGGGTCCGATTGGCGATGACGTCATTCGGCGATTCACAAGGGGGTGCTGGGATGTATTCCATGGCATGAAATCTCACAGTATTACACAGGAGCTGAGCTGTACTGTATGTATTGAGGCCGTGACCTGCCCCGCCTCTGCCCCGCCTCCTCTCAGTGAGGTGTACTGTATGTATTGTATTCAGGCCATGCTCTGCTCTTGTAGGGTCTTTAAAGGTATAAAACATCGGAAAATGTACATACAGAGAGGGATTGGAGGTATGTACTGTATATTGTTATTTTTCCTTAAAGTGTTACTAAACCCAGATCCTGCATTTACTATATCTGGTCTCCTACAGTACACAGAAAATGGAAATACAATTATTTTAGTTAATATAAACTGTTAAATACCTTTTCTCATCAGCTGTATATAGCAATTAGAGCAATTGTGTGACTTGTATCAGTGAGTGCTGATAGTTTGTAGGAGAAGTTTTCATTTCTCCCATGATTGTCCTATCAGGCTTCAAGACCCTTAATTCCCTGTCTGAACATGTTTGGACAGTGCCGATTGGCACTGTGCTGATCACATGTACCCTCCCAAGAAAAAAAAAATCATCCATCAATCAAGATGTGACATCCCACCCACTGTGTTCTTTTTTAGTAACTGGGAATGGAGGAGGAGGGAGGGACTGGGCTGTCATTTAGGATCTGTATACACGGCCACATGTGTGATGTTAATACCATGTGACCTGAATAGCACAACTAAAACCAGGAAGTGTTCTCTGAGCAATAGAGATCAAACTGAGTATGTGCAGCTAAACTACACTTACTGAGCTTATCTGGACTTGTCCAGAGGGAACTTGCAGGAGGCGGAGGGTCTGTGCACACAGAATCACACAGCTTTTTTACACAATGCAGAGGATTATTCACTTAAGTTACACAGTAAGTATAACAAGCATGCTATTCTGCATCTATAGACAGATTTTACGGTTGTGGGTTTAGTAACACATGCACTCTAAAGCAGGCTCCAAGAAAAGAAAAATGTGCACATTTGATTGACTTTGGATGTGGCTTTCGTGCAGCAATATAAAGGAGTTCCCGCCTCCCATAGTCCCTGATCAAAGAAGACCTGTGTCCCACTTTTACTTATACTACTTGGGTATTTGCAGTCCATTCATTGAAACAAAGAGGTTCAAATTCACAATTGCTCCACTTTAAAGCACACCTGATTATAACAAAATCTCTAAAACCAATATCCTTACTGTATATAAGGCACCCTCCCCAGTGTACTTCCTACAATCAAGTGCCCACACCCACCTAAAAATATTCCCTTTTCTGTCCGCTTCCATAATCTCCAAATGCCCAATATTCAGTGAAATTGGATTGTTGCACTGTTCTACATAACCCCCATGTAATAGCATTCAGGGCCTGGTGATTGGATGCTCAGGCACCTGGGTACTGCATTATAGGAAGACAGGAAATGTCCCTTAGCTAGAAGCATCAGAATTTTTTCAGCAAGACATTGGCAATTGAGGCAGAAATCAAAGCGACAGATGACGAAAGTGAGTATTAAAGTATAACTAAAGGCAAAACTGTTTTTTTTTTTCATTTTGGATAGAGTAAGGGAGGGTTATAACATATATATAATATAATATTTTTTGCCAGATGTGTCCCAAAGGGAAGTTTTCTCTTCACGTACTGTCCTATAGTCAAAACAGGGAGTGAGAGGAAATTCCTCCAATGCAAGGATCCCAGAGTGTCACCAGGGTCACTAGAACTTATGTTCCCATGAGAAGATTTCCCTTCTAATACTTTTCTGATATCAACCCAAAATCTTGGATTTTCTTTAACATTCACTTTAATAATAACAGTAAACAGGACAAATATAGAGACGAATCTCTTTAATGGGGGCACCAACATCAATAACAATATTACAGGTGTTCCAATCCCTCTCTGCTCTATCCAAAAATAAAAAAAAATGTTGCCTTTAGTTACACTTGAAAGAGGAACTAAACCTAAAAATAATGTACAGTATGCTCACCATAATTTTACATCATGGCCCACTTATCTTGCAAAATGGCCTCCTCGAGCAATCTCCAGTCCTCTACTCTGTTGTCGTCTTCTTCTGAGTCTGAAGCCTTCTGTTTTTTTTTTTCTTGGATGGGCCGTGAAGCCTAACTCCACAATAGTTACATCATCTCAGCACCTAGCACTTCCTTACATCAGTGTTAGTAAAAAAAATGCTACCTGGCAGGAGAGGAAGTTTTTTGGCAAAAAAATACAGACTGAGACTATTCTATTATAAATACCTACTTGATAGCAATTTTTAGTATTGCAACTTTTGTTCCACTCTAAGTCCAAATGGAGCCTATCATCGGGGGAATACCCTAATCTCTGTGAGAGATAATAAAAAACTGAAAATGTTACACTTAATTGGGCCATACACAGTAGAACTTTGTTTGAAAGTTGAACAGAAATTTATAAAAATCATGAATTAGAGCATTCAATAATGCCATCATATATAAAGAATAACACCGTGCTAACAGATCAGACTCAAAAAAGCTGCTAGCACTACAATCGACAAAAAATTGTGCACAGATAAAGTATAAATAAGTGCAGCACAGGAAAACATATATAAATAATTATCATATATATAAACTCGCAAAAAAAAAAAATAATTTTAATAATGCCATTATGTATTCAAAAATTTCTTATAAAAACCCTGAACATTTTTATTAAAGAGGAAGTAAACCCTCCTCTGCAAGTTGTACCTATAGGTAAGCCTATGATAAGGCTTATCTATAGGTACTGTAAATATCTCCTAAACATGTACCGTTTAGGAGATATTTACCTTACATGCAGCCAGTGACGTCACTGGCGCATGCGCTCGGAAGGAACGGCCGCTGGTGCCGTTCCTTCAGAGTCCCGTGACCGTCGGCTCTCGCGTGCGTGCGCGGGCGTGACGTCACCGTGGCTCCGGCCAATCAGATGGCCGGATACCGCAATCCCGGAAGACGGGCGACTGAACATGTCGCCCGACGTAGAGGTGAGCGGACGGCACGGCGGGGGCTCGTTCTAAGGTAAGTATTGCATAAAGTGCTAGTATGCGATGCATACTAGCTCATTATGTGTTTCTCTTTCAGGGTGCAAACGAAAAAAAAAAAAATGAGTTTACAACTAGGGTTGAGCGGACACCTAGATGTCCGTGTTCGACGGGTTCGGCCGAACTTTAAAAAAAAGTCCGGGTCCGTGTCCCGGACTTTTACCGAACTTTTCCCGGACACCGAACCCCATTGAAGTCAATGGGGACCCGAACTTTAAGGCACTAAAATGGCTCTAAAACACCAAAGGAAAGGGCTAGAGTGCTGCAAATGGCAGCAAAACGTAATTAAGAGCATGGCAAGTGCTCTGCAAACAAATGTGGATAGGGAAATAACTTAAAACAACAAAAAAAAACAGAAAAATAAAACAATGTTCTTCTTCATCTCTGAAGGACGAGGCCCATATGGAGTAGGAGGGAGGTTGAGGTGGTGGTGGATGTGGCGGTGACATAGGCGTGCGCACAGGGTGTGCTGGGTGTGCCTGGGCACACCCTAATCACCTAGGGCACATAGCATTGCCAGTGAGGAGATGGGAAAGATCTCCCTGGGACCTGCTCTGCTCTATTTCTCCTTGCCTACAGGTACATGGCCCCGATACATTACTCTCCCTGCTGGCAAACACATGCATGTGTATTTCAACTTTGGGGTGCACACCTTAATGCAATAGGCTGCGCACACCTATGGGCGGTGTAGGTGGAAGCGGCGGTGGAGGAGGACCAGGGCCGGATTAACAGCATCATGGGCTTGGTGCTGAGGATTTTGAAGGGCCTTAGGGCCGTGCCTTGCCATGCACCCAGAGGAGGAAGGGTGCAGCCATGCATGCCTAATTCAACATGGGATGCTGTCTCTGAAGCCCATAAACACATCCATGCATCGCCAACTGTCCCTCCTTGTCCGGCCTTCACGCTGTGTGGGGAGGTTCTGAGGGTGCTGCCTGGGGAAGCGAGCATAGAAGCCAGACTTCTGTGTTTACAAGTGACAGAAGAGCGGTAACAGTGAATATGGCCAACCCGGGGCCTATATAAAAGGTAGGGGCCTGGAGCTGCAGCTCCAATAGCCCCTACATTAATCTGGCCCTGAGGAGGAGGACGAGGTAGCCAACACTGCTTCTTTTCACAAATTTTAAATGAGGGTACACCCCAAAAGAGTGAGAAAGAGCAAAAATGGAACAATGGGTGGGTAAGGTCGGTATCCATTGCTATTCTGCATAAGGTACGGAAAAGTCCCGTGGGATCCATGCCTGGTTCATTTTAATGAACGTGAGCTTGTCCACATTGTCTCTGGACAGGCGGCTGCGCTTGTCTGTTATAACGCCCCCAGCCGTGCTAAATACCCGTTCAGATAATACACTGGCTGCAGGGCACGCCAGCACCTCCAAGGCGTAAAGGGCAAGCTCAGGCCATGTGCCCAATTTGGAGACCCAGAAGTTGAAGGGGGCAGACCCGTCATTCACTACATGTAGGCGTGTGCACACATACTGCTCCACCATGTTGGTAAAATGCTGCCTCCTGCTAAGACGTTCCATCTGAGCTGCTGGTGCTGCTGTTTGTTGTGGCGTGCTGACAAAGCTTTTCCACATTTCGGCCATGCTAACCCTGCCTTCTGAGGTGCTGGCGGTGCCCTGGTTGCGTTGGCGACCTCCTCCTCCTCCTCCTCTGCCTTGTGCTTCCACTGTGGCCCCGCTGTCAGATGGGAATGCCAGCAGCATGGCGTCTACCAGCGTGCGCTTGTACTCGCGCATCTTGCGATCGCGCTCCAGTGAGTGAATTAAGGACGGTACGTTGTCCTTGTAATGGGGATCCAGCAGCGTGGCCACCCAGTAATCAGCACAAGTTAGAATGTGGGCAACTCGGCGGTCGTTGTGGAGACACTGCAGCATGTAATCGCTCATGTGTGCCAGGCTGCCCAGAGGCAACGAAAGGCTGTCCTCTGTGGGAGGTGTATCGTCCGTGTCCTCTGTATCCCCCCAGCCACGCACCAGTGATGGCCATGAGCTGGCCTGGGTGCCACCCTGCTGTGAACATGGTTCCATCTCCTCCTCCAGCTCCTCCTCCTCCTCATCCTCCTCATCCTCCAGAACTGTGCCCCTGCTGGACAATTGCGTCCCTGGCGTTTGCGTGTGCAGGAACCCACCCTCGGAGCCCCTTGCGAATGACTGCCCTGAAAGCCTTGGAAATGTTACCTCTTCATCCTCCTCCTCCTCCTCATCCTGTGCCACATCCTCTTCCATCATCGCCCGAATTGTTTTTTCAAGGAGGCATAGAAGTGGGATAGTTAAGCTGAGAACGGCGTCATTGCCACTGGCCATGTTGGTGGAGTACTCAAAACAGCGCAACAAGGCACACAGGTCTCGCATGGAGGCCCAGTTATTGGTGGTGAAGTGGTGCTGTTCCGCAGAGCGACTCACGCGTGCGTGCTGCAGCTGAAACTCCACTATGGCCTGCTGCTGCTCGCACAGTCTTTCCAGCATGTGCAAGGTGGAGTTCCACCTTGTGGGCACGTCACATATGAGGCGGTGAGCGGGAAGGCCGAAGTTACGCTGCAACGCTGCCAGGCGAGCAGCAGCAGGGTGAGAACGCCGAAAGTGCGCACAAACGGCCCGCACTTTCTGCAGCAGCTCTGACATATCGGGGTAGTTTTTAAGGAACCTCTGCACCACCAAATTCAGCACATGCGCCAGGCAAGGGATGTGCGTCAAACCGGCTAGGCCCAGAGCTGCTATGAGATTTCGCCCGTTATCGCACACCACCAGGCCGGGCTTGAGGCTCGCTGGCAGCAACCACTCATTTGTCTGCTGTTCCATGCTCCTCCACAACTCCTGCGCGGTGTGTGGTTTGTCCCCCAAACAGGCAAGTTGTAAAACTGCCTGCTGTCGTTTACCCCTGGCCGTGCTGAAGTTGGTGGTGAAGGTGTTACGCTGTCCGGATGAGGAGGCGGTAGAGGATGAGGAAGCGGAGTAGGAGGAGTTAGGAACAGGAGGCAAACTGAAGCGCCCTGCAATCCTCGGTGGTGGAAGGACATGCGCCAAATTGCTATCCGCCTCAGGCCCATCCGCCACTGCATTTACCCAGTGTGCCGTTAGGGAGATATAACGCCCCTGACCGTGCTTACTGGTCCACGTATCCGTAGTTAGGTGGACCTTGGCACAGATGGCGTTGCGCAGTGCACACCTGATTTTTTCCCCCACTTGGTTGTGCATGGAAGGGATGGCTTGCCTGGAAAAGTAGTGGCGGCTGGGCACGACGTACTGTGGGACAGCCACCGACATAAGGTTTTTAAAACTGTGCGTCTCCACCAGACGGAATGACAGCATTTCAAAGGCCAATAATTTTGAAATGCTGGCATTCAGGGCCAGGGATCGCGGGTGGGTAGGGGGGTACTTCCTCTTCCTCTCAAGTGTTTGGGAGATGGAAAGCTGAACGCTTCCACGGGACATTGTGGAGATGGTTGTTGGTGACCCAGGTGGTGGTGTTGCTGACAGATCGTCTGTTTGCGGGGTGGCAGGTGCCGGTATCACTACAGATGTGGCTGGAGCGGCCGAGACTGCAGCAGAAGAGGAAGCAGGATGAGCCAGAGACGTTTCTTGGTTTTGAAGGTGTGTACTCCACTGCAGCTCGTGCTTTGCACTTAGATGCCTGATCATGCAGGTTGTGCTCAGGTTGAGAAGGTTCATGCCTCGCTTCAAGCTCTGATTGCACAGGGTGCAAACCACTCGTGTCCTGTCATCAGCACATTTTCTAAAGAACTTCCACGCTAGAGAACTCCTTTGAGCTGACTTTGGTGCGCTCGTTCCCTTGCTGCGTTGGGCAGTAGCGGGCGTAGTGTCTAGGGCACGGCCGCTCCGCTTCTGCACCCTGCTCCCTCTTCTGCTGTGCTGGTGGCTCTGTGCGACCACCGCCTCTTCCTCCAAACTACTCAGTTCACCTGCATGACGTTCATTCCATGTGGGGTCGAGGACCTCATCGTCCTCCACATCATCTTCCACCCAGTCTTCACCCCTGCCCTCCTTGTCGGTCTCCACAATGCTGAACGCCGCAGCAGTTGGCACCTGCGTTTCGTCATCATCGGAGACGTGCTGCGATGATCCTTGCATGTACTCATCTTGAGAAATAAGTGGTTGGGCATCGCTGCACTCAATCTCTTCCACTTCTGGGGCAGGGCTAGGTGGATGGCCCTGGGAAACCCTGCTGACAGAGTCCTCAAAAAGAATAAGAGACTGCTGTATGGCTTGGGGCTCAGACTGCTGGCCTGATTTGCAAGGGGGTGAGGTGAAAGACGGTTGGACATTGGCTGCAGGTGCCAACTCTGACCTTTCTGCAGTAGACTGGGTGGGAGACAATGTGAAGGAACTGGAGGCACTGTCAGCAGCAAACCAATCTACTATCGCCTCAACTTGTTCTGGCCTCATCACTTCTAGGGGCGTTTGATGCCCTACCAAATACTGATGCAGGTTCTGTCGCCTACTCACACTTGAGGAAGGTGTTTCACTTGTGCGTGTAGCTGGCACAGATCGACCATGTCCTCTCCTTGCAACAGGAGCTCTACCAGCAGCACCACGACCCAGGCCACGGCCCTTATTTGACGGTCTCCTCATATTTCTGTAATTTAAGATCTTGCCCTAGAAAGGTTTTTATTGAATAGCGGAATAGAAAATATGATCCAAAAAAAGTGTATGTATATCACACGTACACAACCACACTAGGCCCCAATTACTATTGTTTGTACCCCTAAAAGGCTAGATGAGGAGTAGGGGGAGTATGGAACAGGCAGCACCCTCAAACCTTCAGAAGTATGAGATGAACCCCAACAACTTGGAAAGGTGGATCTCTCTCACACGTACCGACACAGACTATCCCGCAATTCAATTGATCCTCAAAGGTTTTTATTGAATAGCGGAATAGGAAATATGATCAAAAAAAGTGTATGTATCTCGCACGTACACAACCACACTAGGCCCCAATTACTATTGTTTGTACCCCTAAAAGGCTAGATGAGGAGTAGGGGGGGTATGGAACAGGCAGCACCCTCAAACCTTCAGAAGTATGAGATGAACCCCAACAACTTGGAAAGGTGGATCTCTCTCACACGTACCGACACAGACTATCCCGCAATTCAATTGATCCTCAAAGGTTTTTATTGAATAGCGGAATAGGAAATATGATCAAAAAAAGTGTATGTATCTCGCACGTACACAACCACACTAGGCCCCAATTACTATTGTTTGTACCCCTAAAAGGCTAGATGAGGAGTAGGGGGGGTATGGAACAGGCAGCACCCTCAAACCTTCAGAAGTATGAGATGAACCCCAACAACTTGGAAAGGTGGATCTCTCTCACACGTACCGACACAGACTATCCCGCAATTCAATTGATCCTCAAAGGTTTTTATTGAATAGCGGAATAGGAAATATGATCAAAAAAAGTGTATGTATCTCGCACGTACACAACCACACTAGGCCCCAATTACTATTGTTTGTACCCCTAAAAGGCTAGATGAGGAGTAGGGGGGGTATGGAACAGGCAGCACCCTCAAACCTTCAGAAGTATGAGATGAACCCCAACAACTTGGAAAGGTGGATCTCTCTCACACGTACCGACACAGACTATCCCGCAATTCAATTGATCCTCAAAGGTTTTTATTGAATAGCGGAATAGGAAATATGATCAAAAAAAGTGTATGTATCTCGCACGTACACAACCAAACTAGGCCCCAATTACTATTGTTTGTACCCCTAAAAGGCTAGATGAGGAGTAGGGGGGGTATGGAACAGGCAGCACCCTCAAACCTTCAGAAGTATGAGATGAACCCCAACAACTTGGAAAGGTGGATCTCTCTCACACGTACCGACACAGACTATCCCGCAATTCAATTGATCCTCAAAGGTTTTTATTGAATAGCGGAATAGGAAATATGATCAAAAAAAGTGTATGTATCTCGCACGTACACAACCACACTAGGCCCCAATTACTATTGTTTGTACCCCTAAAAGGCTAGATGAGGAGTAGGGGGGGTATGGAACAGGCAGCACCCTCAAACCTTCAGAAGTATGAGATGAACCCCAACAACTTGGAAAGGTGGATCTCTCTCACACGTACCGACACAGACTATCCCGCAATTCAATTGATCCTCAAAGGTTTTTATTGAATAGCGGAATAGGAAATATGATCAAAAAAAGTGTATGTATCTCGCACGTACACAACCACACTAGGCCCCAATTACTATTGTTTGTACCCCTAAAAGGCTAGATGAGGAGTAGGGGGGGTATGGAACAGGCAGCACCCTCAAACCTTCAGAAGTATGAGATGAACCCCAACAACTTGGAAAGGTGGATCTCTCTCACACGTACCGACACAGACTATCCCGCAATTCAATTGATCCTCAAAGGTTTTTATTGAATAGCGGAATAGGAAATATGATCAAAAAAAGTGTATGTATCTCGCACGTACACAACCACACTAGGCCCCAATTACTATTGTTTGTACCCCTAAAAGGCTAGATGAGGAGTAGGGGGGGTATGGAACAGGCAGCACCCTCAAACCTTCAGAAGTATGAGATGAACCCCAACAACTTGGAAAGGTGGATCTCTCTCACACGTACCGACACAGACTATCCCGCAATTCAATTGATCCTCAAAGGTTTTTATTGAATAGCGGAATAGGAAATATGATCAAAAAAAGTGTATGTATCTCGCACGTACACAACCACACTAGGCCCCAATTACTATTGTTTGTACCCCTAAAAGGCTAGATGAGGAGTAGGGGGGGTATGGAACAGGCAGCACCCTCAAACCTTCAGAAGTATGAGATGAACCCCAACAACTTGGAAAGGTGGATCTCTCTCACACGTACCAACACAGACTATCCCCCAATTTAACTGATCCCCAAAGGTTTTTGATTAAATAGCGGAATAGAAAATATGATCCCAAAAAAGTGTATGTATATCACACGTACACAACCACACTAGGCCCCAATTACTATTGTTTGTACCCCTAAAAGGCTAGGAGTAGGGGGAGTATGGAACAGGCAGCACCCTCAAACCTTCAGAAGTATGAGATGAACCCCAACAACTTGGAAAGGTGGATCTCTCTCACACGTACCAACACAGACTATCCCCCAATTTAACTGATCCCCAAAGGTTTTTGATTAAATAGCGGAATAGAAAATATGATCCCAAAAAAGTGTATGTATATCACACGTACACAACCACACTAGGCCCCAATTACTATTGTTTGTACCCCTAAAAGGCTAGGAGTAGGGGGAGTATGGAACAGGCAGCACCCTCAAACCTTCAGAAGTATGAGATGAACCTCAACAACTTGGAAAGGTGGATCTCTCTCACACGTACCAACACAGACTATCCCCCAATTTAACTGATCCCCAAAGGTTTTTGATTAAATAGCGGAATAGAAAATATGATCCCAAAAAAGTGTATGTATATCACACGTACACAACCACACTAGGCCCCAATTACTATTGTTTGTACCCCTAAAAGGCTAGGAGTAGGGGGAGTATGGAACAGGCAGCACCCTCAAACCTTCAGAAGTATGAGATGAACCCCAACAACTTGGAAAGGTGGATCTCTCTCACACGTACCAACACAGACTATCCCCCAATTTAACTGATCCCCAAAGGTTTTTGATTAAATAGCGGAATAGAAAATATGATCCCAAAAAAGTGTATGTATATCACACGTACACAACCACACTAGGCCCCAATTACTATTGTTTGTACCCCTAAAAGGCTAGGAGTAGGGGGAGTATGGAACAGGCAGCACCCTCAAACCTTCAGAAGTATGGGATGAACCCCAACAACTTGGAAAGGTGGATCTCTCTCACACGTACCAACACAGACTATCCCCCAATTTAACTGATCCCCAAAGGTTTTTGATTAAATAGCGGAATAGAAAATATGATCCCAAAAAAGTGTATGTATATCACACGTACACAACCACACTAGGCCCCAATTACTATTGTTTGTACCCCTAAAAGGCTAGGAGTAGGGGGAGTATGGAACAGGCAGCACCCTCAAACCTTCAGAAGTATGAGATGAACCCCAACAACTTGGAAAGGTGGATCTCTCTCACACGTACCAACACAGACTATCCCCCAATTTAACTGATCCCCAAAGGTTTTTGATTAAATAGCGGAATAGAAAATATGATCCCAAAAAAGTGTATGTATATCACACGTACACAACCACACTAGGCCCCAATTACTATTGTTTGTACCCCTAAAAGGCTAGGAGTAGGGGGAGTATGGAACAGGCAGCACCCTCAAACCTTCAGAAGTATGAGATGAACCCCAACAACTTGGAAAGGTGGATCTCTCTCACACGTACCAACACAGACTATCCCCCAATTTAACTGATCCCCAAAGGTTTTTGATTAAATAGCGGAATAGAAAATATGATCCCAAAAAAGTGTATGTATATCACACGTACACAACCACACTAGGCCCCAATTACTATTGTTTGTACCCCTAAAAGGCTAGGAGTAGGGGGAGTATGGAACAGGCAGCACCCTCAAACCTTCAGAAGTATGAGATGAACCCCAACAACTTGGAAAGGTGGATCTCTCTCACACGTACCAACACAGACTATCCCCCAATTTAACTGATCCCCAAAGGTTTTTGATTAAATAGCGGAATAGAAAATATGATCCCAAAAAAGTGTATGTATATCACACGTACACAACCACACTAGGCCCCAATTACTATTGTTTGTACCCCTAAAAGGCTAGGAGTAGGGGGAGTATGGAACAGGCAGCACCCTCAAACCTTCAGAAGTATGAGATGAACCTCAACAACTTGGAAAGGTGGATCTCTCTCACACGTACCAACACAGACTATCCCCCAATTTAACTGATCCCCAAAGGTTTTTGATTAAATAGCGGAATAGAAAATATGATCCCAAAAAAGTGTATGTATATCACACGTACACAACCACACTAGGCCCCAATTACTATTGTTTGTACCCCTAAAAGGCTAGGAGTAGGGGGAGTATGGAACAGGCAGCACCCTCAAACCTTCAGAAGTATGAGATGAACCCCAACAACTTGGAAAGGTGGATCTCTCTCACACGTACCAACACAGACTATCCCCCAATTTAACTGATCCCCAAAGGTTTTTGATTAAATAGCGGAATAGAAAATATGATCCCAAAAAAGTGTATGTATATCACACGTACACAACCACACTAGGCCCCAATTACTATTGTTTGTACCCCTAAAAGGCTAGGAGTAGGGGGAGTATGGAACAGGCAGCACCCTCAAACCTTCAGAAGTATGAGATGAACCTCAACAACTTGGAAAGGTGGATCTCTCTCACACGTACCAACACAGACTATCCCCCAATTTAACTGATCCCCAAAGGTTTTTGATTAAATAGCGGAATAGAAAATATGATCCCAAAAAAGTGTATGTATATCACACGTACACAACCACACTAGGCCCCAATTACTATTGTTTGTACCCCTAAAAGGCTAGGAGTAGGGGGAGTATGGAACAGGCAGCACCCTCAAACCTTCAGAAGTATGAGATGAACCCCAACAACTTGGAAAGGTGGATCTCTCTCACACGTACCAACACAGACTATCCCCCAATTTAACTGATCCCCAAAGGTTTTTGATTAAATAGCGGAATAGAAAATATGATCCCAAAAAAGTGTATGTATATCACACGTACACAACCACACTAGGCCCCAATTACTATTGTTTGTACCCCTAAAAGGCTAGGAGTAGGGGGAGTATGGAACAGGCAGCACCCTCAAACCTTCAGAAGTATGAGATGAACCCCAACAACTTGGAAAGGTGGATCTCTCTCACACGTACCAACACAGACTATCCCCCAATTTAACTGATCCCCAAAGGTTTTTGATTAAATAGCGGAATAGAAAATATGATCCCAAAAAAGTGTATGTATATCACACGTACACAACCACACTAGGCCCCAATTACTATTGTTTGTACCCCTAAAAGGCTAGGAGTAGGGGGAGTATGGAACAGGCAGCACCCTCAAACCTTCAGAAGTATGAGATGAACCCCAACAACTTGGAAAGGTGGATCTCTCTCACACGTACCAACACAGACTATCCCCCAATTTAACTGATCCCCAAAGGTTTTTGATTAAATAGCGGAATAGAAAATATGATCCCAAAAAAGTGTATGTATATCACACGTACACAACCACACTAGGCCCCAATTACTATTGTTTGTACCCCTAAAAGGCTAGGAGTAGGGGGAGTATGGAACAGGCAGCACCCTCAAACCTTCAGAAGTATGAGATGAACCCCAACAACTTGGAAAGGTGGATCTCTCTCACACGTACCAACACAGACTATCCCCCAATTTAACTGATCCCCAAAGGTTTTTGATTAAATAGCGGAATAGAAAATATGATCCCAAAAAAGTGTATGTATATCACACGTACACAACCACACTAGGCCCCAATTACTATTGTTTGTACCCCTAAAAGGCTAGATGAGGAGTAGGGGGAGTATGGAACAGGCAGCACCCTCAAACCTTCAGTATGAGATTGTGTTCACTGTACCCCACAAAGATTGAGTTCACTGCACCCCACAATGATTGTGTTCACTGCACCCCACAAAGATTGTGTTCACTGCACCTCACAAAGATTGTGTTCACTGTACCCCCCAAAGATTGTGTTCACTGCACCCCACAAAGATTCTGTTCACTGTACCCCACAAAGATTGTGTTCACTGCACCCCAAAAAGATTGTGTTCACTGCACCCCAAAAAGGATGTTGTTCACTGCACCCCAAAAAGGATGTTGTTCACTCCACCCCAAAAAGATTGTGTTCACTGCACCCCACAAAGATTGTGTTCACTGCACCCCAAAAAGATTGTGTTCACTGCACCCCAAAAATGATTTTGTTCACTGCACCCCAAAAAGGATTTTGTTCACTGCACCCCAAAAAGGATGTTGTTCACTCCACCCCAAAAAGATTGTGTTCACTGCACCCCAAAAAGATTGTGTTCACTGCACCCCACAAAGGATTTTGTTCACTGCACCCCAAAAAGATTGTGTTCACTGCACCCCAAAAAGGATGTTGTTCACTGCACCCCAAAAAGGATTTTGTTCACTGCACCCCAAAAAGATTGTGTTCACTGCACCCCACAAAGGATTTTGTTCACTGCACCCCACAAAGATTGTGTTCACTGCACACCAAAAAGGATTGTGTTCACTGCACCCCAAAAAGATTTTGTTCACTGCACCCCAAAAAGATTGTGTTCACTGCAGCCCAAAAAGATTGTGTTCACTGCAGCCCAAAAAGATTGTGTTCACTGCAGCCCAAAAAGATTGTGTTCACTGCAGCCCAAAAAGATTGTGTTCACTGCAGCCCAAAAAGATTGTGTTCACTGCAGCTCACACACAGAAAAATGGATGTGGATCACTGACACCTGCCTATCTCCAATCCCACACCACACAGCAATATCAATTGTAGTTTGTAGAACACAGTTTCCCTAAAATTCAGCAGACTCTGTCCCTAACAGGATTGAGAAGAGATCGTAGATCAGGATTGAGTGCAGACCCCACCCCCCACACAGCAATATCGATTGTAGTTTGTAGAAGACACTGACCCTATATAATTCAGCAGACTCTATCCCTAAAATGCCTACAACTCGCCCTGCCTAAACACTCCGACCTGTCCCTCAATTCTATCCGGACACAAATGGTTTTTTCCTGCCTATCTTTCCCTAATCAGCAGCCAGCACGTTGATGTGTGCTCTGTCCCTGAATCTAAGCAGCATAATGACGCCGCTGCGGCTGCCTCGAACTTATAAAGACTTGGTCACATGCTTCAGACGGCCAATCACAGCTACTGAGACATTTGCAGGCATGGCTGGGATGGCTTAAGGCACACCAGTTAAACGATTGTTGATTGGCTGTTGAAAGCCCGCCATGAAAAGAGCGCCAAAGCATGCAAAACCCGGAAATAAAACGACCGAACACGGATTTTTACCCGAACATACAGTAAAGTGTCCGTGTCCGTGTTCGGGTACAAAAAATCCAATTATTCGGTACGAACACGAATAATACAGTCCGTGTTCGCTCAACACTATTTACAACCTCTTTAAGTGCAATTATCCCCCCCCCCCCAAAAAAAAACCCTTTTACAGTTACAATTTCATTTTCCATTCTTTGATTTCCCTTGTCACTATGGCCAAAAACAATTATTGATTTAAACCCATTAACTATTAGATAGTTGCACCGAAAACAAATTTTTTTCAAAAACTGGCATATGGCCAACTTTACACATTACTTAAAATGCACGTACTTGGAATAAAAAAAATATCTTATGTTAGGTACACTTTAAGTCCCTGGTGCCCAACCTGCGGCCCAGAGGCTGCATGTGTCCCTTCAACACTTTTTGTGCGGCCTTCAGGGCCCCCTGCAGACACTAAACCTTGATTCCCCATTGCACTTATTATAGTGGTGATTTCTAGCAGCCTCTTGTAATATTTCTTCAGTCTATGACTATCTCATGAAGCATGTTTCCAGTCTTCAACAACTCCAATGGCATGTTCACAGTCTCTAATGCAATAAATATAAAGGGCGCCAACCTAAAGATCAATATATCAGTCTTATTAGTCTGACTATCTTATGTACCATGTCCACATTCTCTGACCATCCTATTGTATCATGTCTGCATTCTCTGACCATCTCTTATATGATAACCACAGTCTCTGGCCCTCTGGCCATCTCTTTTATCATGCCCACAATCTTTGACTATATCCTGTTGTGTGTCTGCTGTCTCTGATAATGAATTGTATGTGTAGCCCCTTGGGGATGTCGGGGGCCAAACTTGAGGCCCCTCATATGAAGAACATTGACTGCCACTGTTTTAGGTAGTCTGTTAGACTTAGGTAACCAATAAAGTTAGTTACAACCAAAAACAGTACAAAGGGAGTTTTTATAAAGGAAGCCAAACAATTAACAGTTCACCCGTTGAGGTAGATCCCAAATGCATGGAAGACTTGTTAGGTTTCTAGATATCTTCAAAAAAGTAAGTCCAGCATCTCTGCCTCAAGTAGAAATGTAGCTTAAAAACACTGCATTGCGTTTTGGATATTGTGTCCTATTCCAGTGACTGCTGAAGAAAGGACACAATGTCTGAAATGAGTTGCTGTGTTTTTAAGTCTTCTTCCCAACAAAGCTAGTTTTATATGTGAAACAGAGATTGATTTTCTATTTTACAGAGAAAGCTTCTACTTACGTTCCTTACTCCTGGCTAGTCACTTTGTCATAGCCCATAATAAACTCCAGCTGCCTGGTCTAAAGAATCCCTCCCTATCATTTCTGTTTTAGTAACTGCACATTATCCCTACTAGCAGAGCTGGAGGAGAAGGCTGCACAATACATATTTAGCACATCTGACAAAAATTAAAATACATAACTCCATCTACAACATTAATCATTAGCAGCCCGCAAGTCTATTGTTCTGCCATAGTAACTCCTTTAAATAGCAACCCAAAATTTCTGTTTTTATTTAGCTTACTATTTCTTCTGGAGTTGCCGGGATTTTGTTATATAATTGGCTAAAACGTAAAATATATTTGCTGTAGCTGTACTTGGGTATTTTCTTTCATCATGACAGTATCCCTAATTACAGCCACCTTTAAGGCATTAATTGTCCTTCGCTGGGGAAATTACAGTTGCCTGCAGTGTATTAAGTTTCCTCAAGAGACCGGCACTTGACATATCATTTTCTTTATATTTTCATTGTTACAAACCTAGGGCTTGAAGTGCAGCCCTTTAATGAATAAAAATTGACATTTTTATTCATTTTGTAGCCTGAGATTAACCCCTTTGTTGAAAGCTATCTCAATGGCAGAACATGGAACTCACTGTATTGAATCAAGAAAAGGTAACCCCTGCATATAGTATATTTAAGTAAACATTTGCTTTGGCCCCTGTTGCCTATAATCTCCTTCCCTTTGCTCCCCTGTTGCTCTATATCACATTGGTATAGCAATCAGCTAAATATAACCAGAAATTTTGGGCTGCTATTTAACCTGTTGCCCTCCACCCGCCGCCTTTTTACTGCGGCAGGGTGGCTCTCCTGTGCAAACCGATGTAGACCTACGTCGGTCACGTACGGGCAGCTAGGGGACGAGCGCGTGCCCCCACTAGTTAGTGGGGAAGCCGATGCATGGGCCAGGCGGCTCCGATTGCTGCCTGACACCCGAGATCGTTCCCCGCTGAGAGAAAAGAAGGTCAGCTGTTGTAAATGATACTGGCTGGAAAGGGGTTAACATCAGGGGTGATCAAACGGTTAACCATGTGTCTAACCAGTGTTTATGTGTACTGTGGGAGGTGCTTTTACTAGGGGAAGAGATGGAATTTGTTTCCTGCTTTGCAGGGACACAAATTCCACCCCTTCCCTCCTGTCAGAACTGCAATTTACATAGGCAGATCACCATTCTGTCCCTCTGCCTGATGAGCGACGAGTGCCGGCAGACATCAAGTCCGGGGTACCCACCAATCGACTCCTCCTGTGTGTATACACAGTGGGAGCGAGCAGGCAGCGGTCGGCATGTGCACCCCCTTCCCGAAAGAGCTGGATTAGGTATATATACGTGATCCGACACAGAGGTGCCCTCCTGTAGCAGTAAAACTACTATAGGGTGGACCTTAAGTGGTTAATGACTAGGGTTGAGCAAACCCAGACTGTATTGTTCGGGATCGTACCAGACTTTTGGGTGCTCGGTATCTGGACATGGACCCGAACATTTCACTGTATGTTTGGGATAAAGTCTGTTGTTCGGTAATTTATTTCATGTTTTGGCGCGGTTTTAATGACGAGGTTTCAACAGCTGCAAGGCAGCCAATCAGCAAGCGTTTAATTAGTGTGCCCTTAGAAGCCATCACAGCCATGCCTACTAATGGCATGGCTGTGATTGGCCAGTGCAGCATGTGACCCAGCCTCTATATAAGCTGGAGTCACATAGCGCCGCACGTCACTCTGCTCTAACTACTGTAGGGACAGGTTCCTGCTGCTGCTGAGGGAGAGATAGGAGATTATTATAGGGCAGGCTGGAGATTGCTTTCAGGGAAAGAATAGGAAGAATCTTCTTTAATCAGACAGCGATCTACATTGATTTTATTGTGTGGGGGTGCAGTGCACAATCTTTTTGCCCTGACCTGAGCCCAGTGAGGACGAGGGAGAAAAAAAAAAAAGTTTTATCAGTCTGTTAGGTTGGTAGCGTGCGGCGTGCAGCGGCCATGTAATGCAAGCTCAGTGCATACAGTATGTGTCTGCCTAATGTGGATTTAAAAAAAAGTTTTTTTCCTTCATATTTTACAGTGACTTACACTGCTGTTCTAATGTGTTATTCAAAAATCACCAATTTTTTTTTTATTCAATAGCGGAATAGAACAACAACAGTATCCAACCTGTTAGGCGTGTGGCGTGTAGCGGCCATGTAATGCAAGCTCAGTGCAAATGTGTCTGCTTAATCTGGATTAAAAAAAAAACTTTTTTCCTTCATATTTTACAGTGACATTCAGTGTTTAGACACTGCTGTTCTAATCTGCTATTCAAAAATCACCAATTCAAGGGGAAAATATTTTTTTTTCATTCACCCGTTGTAGACTGTTGCTCTATTCCGCTTTTCATTAAAAACACATTTAGGGAAAAAATATTAAATTGCGGCCTAGTCTACATATGTTACTGTGAGATACACCCGTTGTATACTGTTGTTCTATTCCGCTATGCAATAAACACCCATATAGGGAAAAAATATTAAATTGCGGCCTAGTCTGCATATGTTACTGTGGGATACACTCGTTGTATACTGTTGTTCTATTTCGCTATTCAATAAACACCCATTTAGGGAAAAAATATTAAATTGCGGCCTAGTCTGCATATGTTACTGTGAGATACACCCGTTGTATACTGTTGTTCTATTCCGCTATTCAATAAACACCCATTTAGGGAAAAAAAATTTAATTGCGGCCTAGTCTGCATCTGTACGTGTGAGATACACCCTTTTAGATACTGTTGTTCTATTCTGCTATTCAATAAACACACATGTAGGGGAACGAAAGATATTAAATTGCGGTCTAGTCTGTATCTGTACGTGTGAGATACACCCTTTGGATACTGTTGTTCTATTCTGCTATTCAATAAACACCCATTTAGGGAACAGAAAGATATTAAATTGTGGCTTAGTCTGCATCTGTACGTGTGAGATACACCCTTTTAGATGCTGTTGTTCTATTCTGCTATTCAATAAACACCCATTTAGGGGACAGAAAGATATTAAATTATGGCTTAGTCTGTATCTATACGTGTGAGATACACCCTTTGGATACTGTTGTTCTATTCTGCTATTCAATAAACACCCATTTAGGGGACAGAAAGATATTAAATTGCGTCTTAGTCTGTATCTGTATGTGTGAGATACACCCTTTGGATACTGTTTTTCTATTCTGCTATTCAATAAACACCCATTTAGGGGAAAATTCATAATTTTGCAGTGTTTGCTGATTATGTTACTGTGAGATACACCCTTTAAATTTGTTTGGGGCATCTCCTTCCACCACATAGGATTGCAGGGCGCTTCAGTTTGCCTCCTGTTCTAACTCCTCCTACTCCGCTTCCTCATCGTCATCCGGAGCAGTGATAATTTCCAAGGCTTTCAGGGCAGTCATTCACAAGTGGCTCCGAGGGTGGGTTCCTGCACCCACAATCGCCAGGTACACAATTGTCCAGCAAGGGAACAGTTATGGAGGATGAAGAGGTGGAGGATGAGGAGGAGATGGAGGAGGAGGAACCATGTTCACAGCAGGGTGGCACCCAGATAACTGATAACAACAGATACTACACTTGATCTTAGCCAAAAGGTCGAGAAGCGATGCTGGTGCACCTCAGAAGGCAGGGTTAGCATGTATGAAATGTGGAAAAGCTTTGTAGGCATGCCACAACAACCAGGACCACCAGCCGTTTTTTTTTGTTATAAGCCCGTGGTGTGTGAACACCCTCAGACTATCACCCGGTGGGTGCATTAAAAAGTGCACACCAAAAAAGTGAAACACAAATAGTGCACAGGGTGTACACATGGTCCCTGACCCTGATCCCCCGGGGCACAAGGCTCCTGACAGGAACTGGGGTACTTACACTGGCTAACCTGGCCGAAACCGGGCAGCCCCGTTCTTTAGGAGGTCTGCTGAAACATACCACCTCAAGTACTAGGTGGGGCTCTCCCGAAGAGAGACCCCATGAGAGAGGGTGAACCAAGCCAGAAGGCCATATCCACCCCCTCCCAAGACTTTCAGGGCCACAACCAGGGACACATACCTTTTCCAAGGCCAGACTCAACCCAGAAGGGGGAAAAAAGACCCCCCGCCGCCCTCACTGTTCCTTACCATATACCATATACAATATACAGTTCCTTACCGTTCCTTACGTACTATACACGTACTGAATGACGGGTCTGCCCCCTTCAACTTCTGGGTCTCCAAATTGGGCACATGGCCTGAGCTTGCCCTTTTACGCCTTGGAGGTGCTGGCTTGCCCTGCAGCCAGTGTTTTATCTGAATGTGTATTTAGCACGGCTGGGGGCGTTTTCACAGACAAGCGCAGCCGCCTGTCCAGAGCCAATGTGGAAAAGCTCACGTTCATTAAAATGAACCAGGCATGGATCCCACAGGACTTGTCCGTACCTTGTGCAGAATAGACATGTATACCGGCCTTACCCAGCCATTGTTGTATTTGATCTTTCTTACTCTTTTGGGGTGTACCCTAATTAAAAAAAAAATAAAATTAAAAACCAAAACCAGTGTTGGCTACCTCGTCCTCCTCCTCCACCGCCGCCGCTTCCACCTACAACGCCACATCCACCGCCACCTCAAACTCCTACTCCATATGGGCCTCGTCCTCCTAGATCAAGAGATTATTTTTTATTTTTATGTTTTTTATGTTATTTTAAGTTATTTCCCTATCCATATTTGTTTGCAGAGCACTTGCCATGCTCTTAAGAAGATTTTAGTAATCAAAAGTTGACTTCAATGGGGTTCGGGATCGGGGTAAAGTTCGGATTAAGTTCGGGTCACGAACCCGGACTTTTTTTTCAAGATCGGCCGAACCCGCCAAACCCGGACATCCAGGTGTTCGCTCAACTCTATTAAGGACTCCTTCCACATCTCCACATTGATAGCACTCAGGCCTGCTTATTGGCTCCTCAGTCACCCAGTGCTACATCGTGGGAGGGTCACACGTTTCGCTATGCCCAAAAGAACTAGAAAGTTGTTTTCACCCAAGTAAATCAATGGAGCAATGAGGGAGTGAAGGGGAGATAAGTATGTATGGATGAAGGGGGAGGAACTCATGAGTGAACCTGCTGTTTTACCTTTTATAGGCAATGTCCAGGTTCACCCTAAACCCTAAGGTTTGCTATAGATGAGTTTATATCACCCCTTGGTATCTAGACTCAGTATGTACAAGTCCAGTAAGCACGGGACTTACTATGTTCCCGCTACTGACTAGACACAAATACTGTGCATTGTATCCTTCAGCCACTTCAAAGAAGAATGAAAGATCGGCTTTCCAACAAAGCTATAATAAGTGCCTCCTACACTAATTATCACCTTCGCATAGAATGGAAAGGCCCCAGTAATCGCAGGCAGTGCTCAAACCCGCTGGCTATTATTAAAGCATTTTTTTTATTTACTAGCCTGCACATTACACCTGCATTTGAGGAAGTAAGATGAAACCTCTCTTAGGACTTCAATTCAATGAGATTATGTTTAAAATGCTGGCCAGTCACTGGGGATGTAACATAATACAATCAATGTTGACTCAGTCATGCAACAATATTACAGTTTATGAAGTGGAAACACAAAACAGAGAGTCCTTGGAGAGCATTGTTTTTTAGGAGATCCAGAGGGTTCAAAACTATCATCCTATAAGCAGCTATTTTCTGCCATTTGTACTCCTACCACACAATATTGTTAATATATAATATAAATATAAATATATAATATAAACAGTCAGCATGTAAAATATAAGAAGATTTAGTAAGATCTCCCAGAATCTGACATGTCCAGACATTATCACAGATAACCTTGTTAGCAGTGGTAATTTTGGCATCAAATTTTTATTTAGTTTTATTTATAGTCTGTTGACTAAAATGCCATTTTAGTTTTAGTCCCATTTTAGTCACCTGCAATTGTTTTAGTTTTAGTCTTTTAGTTGACTAAAATCTCCTGTATATTTTAGTTGAATAAAATAATTTTTGTCAACTAAAATTGAATGTGTTTATTTAAATTGTAATGCATTATTTTAGAATTTCTATAGAATTTCCAAACTCATTATATACTCCTGGAGTAAAAAAAATTGAATATCATTTTATTATTTGTGTTATTTATGGTATTAAGGTTTGAACAAACTCATGGATAATGATTTAGCCACTCTGGATGGTCTGAGGAGGCCTGTAATGCTGCACAGTGCTCTGGACGGTGTCTGTCTGAGGGGGCCTGTAATGCTGCAAAGTGCTCTGGACAGTGGTCTTTCTAAAGGGAGGCCTGTAATGCACACAATGCTCTAGACCACATGTGTCAAACACAAAGCCCATGGGCTGAATCTGGCCCTCCAGGCTATTTTATGCGACCCTTGCATTTCTCCTGCAGCTGCAGGAGAGCTCCAGTCTTCCTCTGGTCCTCTTCCTGACCCTGTACTTTATGCTTTCCAACAATGCCTCCAGCTTCTTTCCAGCAGCAGCACAAGGTAAGGGGAGTGCACTGTGATGTAAGGGAGGGTGAAGGACTCAACTTCTGATGGTGGAGAGGGTCTTGATGTCTTATGTAAGGGTAGGGGATGCTCTGGACATCCAGTCTTACAGGTACAACTGGCCCTTTTGAGAGCAATCATAATGATGATGCTGCCCACAATTAAATTGAGTTTGACACCCCTTCTTCAGACGGTGGTCTGAGGAGGCCCATAATGCTACACAGTACTCTGGATGGTGGTCTGAGGATGCCTGTAATGCTGCACAGTGCTCTGGATGCTGGTGGTAAGAGGAGGCCTGTAATGCACACAGTGCTCTAGAGGGTTGTCTGTAATGCTGCGCAGTGCTCTGGACAGAGGTCTGATGAGGCCTGTAATGCTGCACAATGCTCTGGATGCCGGTCTGAGGGAAGGCCTGCAATGCACAGTGCTCTGGATGCTGTTGGTCAGAGGAGGCCTGAAATGCATACAGTGCTCTAGAGGGTTGTCTGTGGAGGCCTGTAATGCTGCACAGTGCTCTGGACAGTGGTCTGAGGAAACCTGTAATGCTGCACAGTGTTCTGAATGCTGTTCATCAGAATAGGCCTGGAATGCACAGAGTGCTCTTGACAGTGGTCTAAGGGGAGGCCTGTAAAGTACACACTTACAGCGCTCTGATCTGGATGGTTGTGAGTTGGAACTGGGAGGCCTGCACAAAGATGCTCTAGATGGTCGTCTGAGGAGGCCTGTAATGCTGCACAGTGCTAACTGCTAAGTAGTAAGCATTCTATAGACTTGCTTTCTTGCTGGGATCAAAATCACTCATGGGCTCTACACAGACAGAGCTCCGTGGAAACCAAAAATTCACAAGGGTAAACGTCCCTCCCTCACATTGTCATTTAGTTTTCATTCGTTAACTAGAAAGGAAGGGATTTTTATCATAGTTTTCGTCAGTGGACGAAAATGTGGTATACTTTTCGTTTAATTTTTATCACTGTAAAAAGGCTGCTGATGAAAATTTTGATGAAAATGTTTCCGTTGACGAAATTAACACTGTTTGTTAGGCAGGCCATATTTGGTGAAATTTTCTTTCTTACAACTATGGGTTGCAAGAAAGAAATTTGCATGATTCCCCCATCGACACCGGCAGTGTTGACAGGGGGATCCCTCCTGCCGAGCAATTGTCTGCTTGTCAGCGGGGGCGGGGGTAACCATCCCTGCCAGGAAAAGAGAGTGATTTTTGCTAGCAGCTATAGCAGCCTTTAGCGACAATCGTGTGTAAATCCGGCAGGCCGGTTGTACCCAAGTTGATCGATAACTTGGTACAATCAGCCTGCCCACACATGGTTCAAATCAAGATTCGAACCGTCTATGACTGACCATAGACTTACTAAAAAAATCTCCATTTCATTCATTCATTCTTAAGTTGAAACAATTGCCCATTATATTCACCTCTCCTCAAGCAATGCAGCATCTCTGAGCTCTCTTGCTAGTGCCAACACCCTCAACTGGTCTTCTTTCAGGTTGGAAATCTTTAGTCATCTTGATTGGCCTGGATGACATAACTCCCATGTCTACACATAGGTGTTGATTCATCCCATCTGGTAGATGGCATGATTGAACACTAATCTGAGATGAGCAATACTGCCTGGGTTCAATTCACCAAGAGATTGGTGAATCCCATTTGAAATATGGTGAACCCAAACTTAGTGGTGAATCCCTATGGAATCCTATGGGAAGGGAAACTTTTTAACACATTGTGGGAATTTTTAAGGCTCATACTTCATAAGGCAAACTTCTGTAAATAAAGATATAGGAATCTGAGCACTTCATGAGGGTTCATTTTGTACCAATGTAAAAAAAATATGTTTTATTAATCCATTAGGGAGAGTGTCTGTTCACGTGGCCTCTAGGACAACATTGAAAACACACACATCCTTTAAAATACCATGCTCAGAAGATGACCTAACACTGTACGTGATGTTACGGAACAGTACAATTTTCATTGGCAGTCTCAGCAATTGAGTGCACTGGCAGCACATATCTGGCTGTGGAATTGAATGTTGTTTAGCATTACATTTAGCTTGGCTAAAATACAGCACCAGAAACCCAATCTGATTCACTTAAGTTTGAAAAAATGCTTTTTTAAAGGTAGTTTTAGGACATGCTTTTGCATCAATCATTAACAGGCCTACTTTGACTGGCAGATAGAATTTGGCCAGTAGTTTGGGCAGGGCAATAACTTCACAGGATATAGAAATTTTGCAGAAAGAGCTGAACAAAATAATGGAGTGGGCAACTACATGGCAAATTAGGTTTAATGTGAAGAAATGTAAAATAATGCACTTGGAGGCTAAAATTATAAATGCAAACTACTCACTGGGGGGAGAACCTCTGGGGGAGTCAAAGATGGAGAAAGATCTGGGGGTCCTAGTGGAAGATAGAATGTGCAATAGCATCCAATGCCAAGCTTCAGCTACCAAAGCTGGCAGAATATTAGCATGCAAGAAAAAGGGTATATACTTCAGAGATAAAACTATAATCCTGACACTTTATAAAACTCTGGTCTGGCCACATCTGGAGTATTCCATCCAGTTCTGGTCACCAGTGCTCAGAAGGGATGTACTGGAGCTGAAAGAGAGTCCAAAGAAGGGCAACTTATTTAATAAGGGGACTGGAGGACCTCAAATATTAGGAGCGACTACAAACACTTAATTTATTCTCGCTGGAGAAAAGAGGCTTGAGAGGGGACATGATAGTGATTTACAAACA
Source organism: Pelophylax lessonae (assembly GCF_965119305.1). NCBI lineage: Eukaryota > Metazoa > Chordata > Amphibia > Anura > Ranidae > Pelophylax > Pelophylax lessonae. Next base: position 588,236,836 of record NC_138771.1, read on the forward strand.
CCTCAATGTTGATCCCATCATAAGAAAAAAATGATTTAATCTCAGGGGCTGTAAGAGGACACAGGGCCACACAGTGAGATTGGAGGAGAAGCTGTTTAACCCCGCTAGCGGTATCCCCGAGCGTGACTCGGGGTAGGAATTTTCTGCTATTAGCGGTATCCCCGAGTCACGCTCGGGGTGAATGGCAGAGCTATGCAGACAGCGCAGCGGAGCGTCTCTTACCTTATCCTGGCGATCCAGCGATGAGCTCTCATTGCTGTGACCGCCAGCGAGATCTCCGCCGCTCGTCTGTCGGTAGGAGGACTTCCTGGTTCCGTTCCCTGCAGCAGCAATGCTGCATGGGAGCGGAACTGGGAGTAAAAATCAAAGTAACACCAAACACAAACATATAAAAGGGAGGTGATACAGTGTAATCTGAGAGGATTACACTGTATCACTTTGGTAAAAGTGGTAAAAGACACAGTGCCCTCTCAGTGCCCCCTTGCCATTGTCCTTTGAGTGAATAAAAATAATTGGAAAATGGCATAAAAAAAGCGCTGTCCCGCATATGCGCTTTTGGATGAGCTGAGCGACTGCGACAGCGGCAGCGACACGGAGCTGCTCGCAGAACAGAGCGACAGTGAGTCGTGCAGAGATCTGTCATCTGACTCTGGCACCGACACTGATCCCGAAAGTGACGCCGATGATCCCGCACCTGACCTAGGTGATGTGCGCACTTGGTGCCCTTTAGACAGCGACGCGGACCAGGCAGCGCCCCCCGAGATTCCCTTTCACTGGTTCTCCGGGGATGAAGGTTGACGTGGAGAGAGACAACCCCCTGGCGTACCTCAAGTTATTTCTAACGGAGGAGGTAATTCTAAAGATAGTCGCTGAAACCAATCGTTACCAGGAGCAGCAGTCCGCTACGCTGTGCGCCAAATTTTCCCGTTCCAGAAAATGGGAACCAGTCAGTAGCGAGGACATCTGGAAGTTTCTAGGACTCATCATCCTTCAGGGGGTGGTGGGAAAACCACTCCAAAAATGGTATTGGACCACGAATAAGATGCTGGCCACTCCATTTTTTGGCACAGTGATGTCCGAGTACCGTTTTTCTCTGATAATGAAAAATTTGCATTTTGCCAACAACGAGGAGTTTGATGAGGCCACGCATCCTGCGCCCAAACTCAAGAAAATCTGGGAGGTGTACCAAACGATCGTCAAAAACTTCCAGCAGACCTATGTGCCAGACAGGGATGTTTGTGTGGACGAAAGTCTCATGGCCTACAAGGGACGCCTGAGCTGGATCCAATATATTGCATCGAAAAGAGCGCGGTTCGGGATCAAATCTTACATGCTCTGTGAGTCGTCCACAGGATATATATGGAATGCTGTAATTTACACCGTGAAAGGTACAAAGTTCGATCCCAAGTACAGCGGCTATGGGATGGCCACATCCTCTGTCCTTTCACTGCTGGACCCCCTTTTGAACCAGGGATATTGCGTTACAACAGATAACTTTTATACCTCTCCGGAACTATTTGAAGTTTTGCTCCGAAACAAAACAGATGGGTATGGCACTGTTAGGCCAAACCGGCGGGACATGCCATCCATGTTTAGCAAGAAAAAGCTAAAAAAAGGAGAGATGGTTGCCTTTCAAAAGGGTAAAATGATGGCAATGCGGTGGCGAGACAAAAAGGACGTGTGTCTCATGAGCACCGTGCACAACACCACCACTGCCATGGTCCGCACAAAACATGGAATAGATATGCAGAAGCCGCAAGTCGTGATCGACTACAATCACACGATGGGAGGTGTCGATCGAGCCGATCAGGCAATGACCTTTTACCCGGCGATACGGAAGCAACAAAAAGGCATCTCCTTGAACAGTGCCTCTGGAACGCCTATATTCTTTACAAAGCCAACACTGCCATACCCCTCGTTCATTCGGACTTTATCTGGAAGGTGGCTGAGCAGATTTTCATCAACCACCCGACACCATCATCAGTATCTGCAAACAGACCCGGACGACGTGCTGTTGATGTTGGCAATCCAGAGCGCCTGACAGGCCGTCATTTTGTGGACTTTGTACCGCCCACCCCAAAAAAGTTGGCGCCTACCAGGATGTGCGTCGTCTGCTGTTCTAAAAAGGATGGCAATGGAAGAAAAGTCCGAAAGGAAACCAGGTACTATTGCCCAGATTGCAATGTTGGACTTTGTCTAGTGCCCTGCTTCAAACTTTTTCACACTCAGGATGTGTATTGAATTTCTTTGACAAATTTCATTATTTTTCCTTGCCTTCTTGAATAAAATTCTATTATTGATTGGATTATAATTCATGTGTTTGTGTTTCAAATTCATTACATCTGGGATGTCTACTAGAGTCTTGTTTTGGTAAGTTTTAAGTCAGTAATTACTAAGAATTGTAGGCCTTTAATACATAACGCCAAATTTCCATGGAAAGAATTTGTCAGGATCTGTGTCATTACGTGGGTCACCTGCTGGTGGCACTGTTGTTCCTGGAACTGAGGGGCGCAGTTCCAGGGCCCACCAGCGGGTGTCTCCCAGCAGCTGGACTGTTCTTTTAATTAAGCTGCACCTGAGGAGGACTGCTGAGGGAATATAAGCCCGCCCTTCACTGAGGCTCAGTGCTTCAGTATTTTCTCTGCTAGCCGTGTCCCTGTCTTAACCTGTATCCTGAAACCTGTATCCTGAAACCTGTATCCTGATCCTGAGTCCTGTTCCCTGCATCCTGCTTCCTTACCTGGCTCCCTGCTTTCCTTGTCTCCTGTTCCTGTCCTGTCCTGCAATTGTTTGCTCCATCCCTTTGTATATAGTTTGTTAGGTTCTATTGGGGTTTTGTACTGTTATCATTTATATTTTGTTTACTTGTTTATGGTCACTGGTGTTGGTATTGGAGTGTGTCATTTGCTTAATAAACTTATTTACATCTTTATCCATCTGGTCCTGATTCCTTGGTGCAGCCAACTGATCTGATCACTCTTGCTGGATGCCTGCATGTGGTATCCCTGACAGAATACTGAAGCCACTAACGATCAGATCGGTTGCACCTGGGAATTAGGAATTTTCTGGTTGTTGCAAGATGCAGTCAGAGGAGGTCTTTTATTTTTCTTTGCTTGTAACAGAAGACAGGGAATATTGTCGCCAAATTTTGAAAACTTACACTAGCGAGCAGTTGTTGGAATGCATCCGTCTGGCCCACTCGTTTGTTGACAAAGGCAGAGTTTTGTTCAAAGAGATTTAGCCACTTATTCAGCTCTGTGCAGAGTTGGCTTTATCTAATACCCCTAAGGGTGGTGATGATTATTCTCCTCCTTTTAGTGTCTCTCAGGTGGTATCTCTTGTGTGGCTCTTGGAAGATGATAAACCCTATTTTATTGAACATTATTCAGTGTATTCTCCAGAGGCCCTGTTGGATTGCATGAATGCTGTATATTCTCTAATCAGACAAGGGGGTTGTAAATTGAGTTTAGTTCAGGCCTTACTGCAAACCTGGTCAGATCTTTCCAATTTAGCATCAGCTAACTCACACCAATCCACTTCTGCCTCTGGACACCAGTTTTCTCAAAGTTTCTCCTCTCCGTTACCCGTAGCAACCACAGCTGCAGTTAGGTATGGTTTGCTTTCCACTGCTTGTTCATATCCTGGCTTAACGAGTTGCACTTTTCCTGCATTTAACTGTGAAAACGTCCTCTACTACTCTGTTGCCCCTAGCAACCTCTCAGAAATTCTCCTCTGTAACTGTCTCTCCTTTTCCACCATCTCCCAATACTGCCATTTCGCTTCCATCTACTTCACAATCTATTCATAGCCCTGCAACCACTAGCAAGATTTCTGTATCTAAACCTAAAAAGAAAAGGAGATTTTTCCCAACACATACAATTATACCTGTTACCCAGCCTGCTGATCCAGTGCCCGCTGATCTGGTGCCTCCTACTGAGCCTGTTGATCCAGTGCCCACTGATCCGGTGCCTCCTACTGAGCCTGCTGATTTAGTGCCCGCTGTTCTGATGCCTGTTGTTCCAGTGCCTGCTGATCCAGTGCCCACTGATCCGGTGCCTCCTACTGAGCCTGCTGATCCAATGCCCACTGTTCTGATGCCTGCTGTTCCAGTGCCCGCTGATCTGGTGCCTCCTACTGAGTCCGCTGATCCAGTACCTGCTGTTCCGGTGCCCGCTGATCCGGTGCCTCCTACTGAGCCTGCTGATCCAGTGCCCACTGATCCGTTGCCTTCTACTGAGCCTGCTGATCCAGTGCCCGCTGTTCTGATGCCTGTTGTTCCAGTGCCCGCTGATCCAGTGCCCACTGATCCGGTGCCTCCTACTGAGCCTGCTGATCCAGTGCCCACTGTTCTGATGCCTGCTGTTACAGTGCCCGCTGATCTGGTGCCTCCTACTGAGCCTGCTGGTCAAGTGCCTGCTGTTCTGATGCCTGCTGATCCAGTGCCCGCTGATCTGGTGCCTCTAACTGAGCCTGTTGATCCAGTGCCCACTGATCCGGTGCCTCCTACTGAGCCTGCTGATCCAGTGCCCGCTGTTCTGATGCCTGTTGTTCCAGTGCCTGCTGATCCAGTGCCCACTGATCTGGTGCCTCCTACTGAGCCTGCTGATCCAGTGCCCACTGTTCTGATGCCTGCTGTTCCAGTGCCCGCTGATCTGGTGCCTTCTACTGAGCCCGCTGATCCAGTGCCTGCTGTTCTGGTGCCCGCTGATCCAGTGCCTCCTACTGAGCCTGCTGACCCAGTGCCCACTGATCCGGTACCTTCTACTGAGCCTGCTGATCCAGTGCCCGCTGTTCTGATGCCTGTTGTTCCAGTGCCCACTGATCCGGTGCCTCCTACTGAGCCTGCTGATCCAGTGCCCACTGTTCTGATGCCTGCTGTTACAGTGCCCGCTTGTCTGGTGCCTCCGACTGAGCCTGCTGATCTAGTGCCTGCTGTTCTGATGCCTGCTGATCCAGTGCCCGCTGATCTGGTGCCTCTTAATGAGCCTGTTGATCCAGTGCCCACTGATCCTGTGCCTCCTACTGAGCCTGCTGATCCAGTGCTCGCTGTTCTGATGCCTGTTGTTCCAGTGCCCGCTGATCCAGTGCCCACTGATCCGGTGCCTCCTACTGAGCCTGCTGATCCAGTGCCCACTGTTTTGATGCCTGCTGTTCCAGTGCCCGCTGATCTGGTGCCTCCTACTGAGCCCGCTGATCCAGTGCCTTCTATTCTGGTGCCCGCTGATCCAGTGCCTCCTACTGAGCCTGCTGATCCAGTGCCCTTTGATCCGGTGCCTTCTACTGAGCCTGCTGATCCAGTGCCCGCTGTTCTGATGCCTGTTGTTCCAGTGCCCACTGATCCGGTGCCTCCTGCTGATCCAGTGCCTGCTGTTACATTGCCCGCTGATCTGGTGCCTTCTACTGAGCCTGCTGATCCAGTGCCCACTGATCCGGTGCCTCCTACTGAGCCTGCTGATCCAGTGCCTGCTGTTCTGATGCCTGCTGGTCCAGTGCCCGCTGATCCGGCGCCTCCTACTGAGCCTGCTGATCCAGTGCCCGCTGTTCTGGTGCCCGCTGTTCTGGTGACCACTACCCAGTCTGCTGACCCAGTGCTTGCTGTTCCAGTGCCCGCTGACCCAGTGCCTGCTGTTCCGGTGCCTGCTGATCCGGTGTCTCTTACTCAGCCCGCTGATCCGGTGCCAGCTGATCCCGTGCCCGCTGTTCTGGTGACCACTACTGTGCCTGCTGATCCTGTGCCTGCTGATCCTGTGCCTGCTGATCCTGTGCCTGCTGATCTTGTGCCTGCTGATCCTTTGCCTGCTGACCCAGTGCTTGCTGTTCCAGTGCCCGCTGACCCAGTGCTTGCTGTTCCGGTGCCTGCTGACCCAGTGTTTGCTGATCCAGTGCCTGCTGAGCAACGGTCTGCCGCCCTGTTTGATGTGCCACTGTCTGTTGCCCAGCCTGGTTTGCCACTGCCGGATATCCTGCATGCCGCTGGCGCTCCCCTGCTTGATGTCCAGCTTGCCTTCAGTCCCAGTGTTGGGACATGTGTTGCAATGAGGGCAGGTGTATCCCTAATGTTACGCCTCTTCAGGAACTTGACCTGTGGGGTGCCAAGACGGCTTCCAGACCCTGGTGGTGGGGCGCATGATCAATTGCTGGACTCTGGTGGCACGCCTTCCGGCAAGTTAAAGGACTTTGGCCTAGAGAGTGCTAGAAGACCCGCAGACATGGAGGGGAGACCTTTTTGGACTTTCGGGGTAGAAGCACAATGGAGCGTCCGGAGGCCGCTCCTTAAAGGGGGGGAACTGTCAGGATCTGTGTCATTACGTGGGTCACCTGCTGGTGGCACTGTTGTTCCTGGAACTGAGGGGCGCAGTTCCAGGGCCCACCAGCGGGTGTCTCCCAGCAGCTGGACTGTTCTTTTAATTAAGCTGCACCTGAGGAGGACTGCTGAGGGAATATAAGCCCGCCCTTCACTGAGGCTCAGTGCTTCAGTATTTTCTCTGCTAGCCGTGTCCCTGTCTTAACCTGTATCCTGAAACCTGTATCCTGAAACCTGTATCCTGATCCTGAGTCCTGTTCCCTGCATCCTGCTTCCTTACCTGGCTCCCTGCTTTCCTTGTCTCCTGTTCCTGTCCTGTCCTGCAATTGTTTGCTCCATCCCTTTGTATATAGTTTGTTAGGTTCTATTGGGGTTTTGTACTGTTATCATTTATATTTTGTTTACTTGTTTATGGTCACTGGTGTTGGTATTGGAGTGTGTCATTTGCTTAATAAACTTATTTACATCTTTATCCATCTGGTCCTGATTCCTTGGTGCAGCCAACTGATCTGATCACTCTTGCTGGATGCCTGCATGTGGTATCCCTGACAGAATTGTACCGCTTTTGGAACAGAATTCCTGACAGAATCATACCGCTAGGGAGGTTAACCTTAAGGGGGTTTTTCACTGTCAGGGCAGTAAAATTGTGGAACTCTCTTCCACAAGTGGTGGTGTCAGTGGGATGTATTAATATTTTTAAAAGACTCCCGAACATGCATCCTAAAGAACACAGTATATAATGATATGGGAAGTGATTATTGACACTGACATATGTATACCTACACAGGTTGAACTGGATTGACTGTTGTCTATTCTACCGTACCTACTATGTAACTACTGTTTGCTGAGGTTCCCGCTTATGCAAAACTGTCATGCCGCTGGCCAGTTTCAATCAAGCTCTCAATAAGAATTTGAAGCCTGCAGATGATAGAGCAGTAAAAAATTGTCCAGCAGAAGGTCATTTTCTGAGAGAGAATTTGCCAATTTGTACTAGAGACATAGTACAAGCAGGGCCATCTTACCGAATGGGCACGCTGGGCAGTTGGGCGACCCAGCCCCAGCCAAGCATTAGTCCCGATTCCCATGTGCATTCCGTCGCTGAACTTAGCAGGTGGCAAGAGCTTGTCGGCCCTGCGCTGCTGTCAGGCCACTTGGGCCATGGAGGGGGAGCCCACAACTGCAGGAATGACTGTCCGCCTCCACGGGAACAGGCCAGTCGAGTCTGACTCCTGTCCGTGTGTGTGTCCGCCGGACCCAGCTGCCGAATTTGGAAGCTGTCATTAGCCTGGCACTGCTGTACCTATAAATATAGCCTTATCGATAATTTGCATTTTGATTTTCGTGGCTGATTGTGTAAGCAGGGCCTCAGAGCACTGCATTGCCCAGGGCCCTTTAATGCTCTTGAGATGGCACTGAGTACAAGCAGGTGTAAAGGAATTAAATAATTATAGTGAATACAACAGTGTACCTTTGGGCAGCAGCAACACATTTTGAATGAGCAAAGCTGGGGCCAAACTTACTAGAAATTAAGAGCACAGGCTAGGGCTTTGCTACAAGGATTAAGATATTTTCGGAGGATACAGCAGTGTAAAGTTGACCAGCAGTGAAACAGTTTAAATTACAGACAATAGGCCTAACCACTATATGCCTAACTTTTATTTTTACAATGAGAATTTGGGATAGAGCTAATGTGACTGATATAACCTAAGGTGGCTTAGGTGCACACTGTTCTTGCACTTAGTTTTATTTTTATTTCAAAGGTGCAGCTGCGTGCTGTGAATAAAAGACAGCTCCAAGAACAGGGGAATAACAAGTAAAATGTTGTGCTTTTACAAAAAGCCTCCAATAAAAAGAACAAAAAAGGCAGAAAGAGGGATAATTACCCAAAGAATTAGCAATCCGAATAAAAGTACATTTTCTTAACTGACCCTAAACTCTACCTCTGCATTTTCTTAGGTTTCCCTATACTTTTTTTACAGGAGCATCCAAAAGACTAACATTATGACTGCTCTGTGCCCCCCTCCCCCCCCCCCCAGGGTGGTTTAGCCAAAAAGCCCCCTTATTGGTCCTTCTAAGCCAGTTTTCCATAATTCAGTAATTCAGTGCCATGCAGTGCATTTTGATTTAAAGAGAATTCTACCAGGCAAACCTGCCCATGAATTTGCAGGGACTGTGACTCTGGATCCCACAGGATTTGCCTGGTAGCAGCGAATGCAAACCTCATCCCTGCTCAATGTACTGTACATGTGTTGTGGAATAATTTCCTCTCAGGTACAGATACCTGACACCTATTAGTCAGTGATACCAAATCAGATTAGATATGTTGCTACATAGAGATCAACAAGAATCAGTAAGGTTGAATCAGAGTGATCTAAATTTTATTGTTTCCCGTTTGATATTAAATATGCAATATGACGTATATAAAATAGGTTGTAAAAAACTTTGGCAAGCTCAGAGTTAAAAGTTAATAATCCAATGTTTGCAACATTTTTGAGGGGACTTCCATCAAAGACATTTATATCTTGTGGTCATGATTTCTTGACAACCATCAGTCCATGTATGTCATTTCTGCAATGAAAAAACCCTTCCTGTTCTCACATATAGTATTTTTATGCATCACTTTAGAACCCATTCACACTGTTGCAGTGCAATAACATGCACTATGCTAGATGTGCTTGTAGCTATTCCAGCAGCGCACCACAAAGTTTCAGTGCTCCCTTTTTTTAAAAGAAAAAGTAAAGATGCTTGTGTCTACCATGACAACCAATTTTAGAAAATCTACAATGACCCAGGTCACAAGGAAGGACTCCGCCACAAGCTGTGAAAGTGTGACCAAATCAGCAACATAACCAATATTATGTGCAGTATGTCCTCTAAAGCGGCCAGCGGGCAAGAGGCTATTTAAAAAATTAATTTTATCTTTACAAGTGTCATTTTTTTTGGACAGAATTTATGTTATATCTAGAGTGTAGAAAAAAGTATTCCCATATAGGTGAGGTTAAAATTCAGGAGGAGGCATCTTTGCCCCAGTAGAATGGCTACCAATGTTCTGAAAGACTGCTCTCCTAATAAGGCCTGTACCTTACAGATCATTTGAAACAGTGATCTAATGCTTGTTGACATGTAATTTCTTCTAAGCAGGCATTGCGCCTTGACAATACTTTATTATTGTGTCCAGATACACCAGCCTCTATTCATATACATTATTAAACCATCATGTGGGATAATGCACTCCTTAGCATGAAATATAGAAACATTAGGAAATCCATGACCATATCAGTAATTTGCTGCAGGTCACAGATTTGCAGTGAAATTCTGCCTTCTTATACTTCAGAATTAGGAGTGTATATTTTTCTTGAAATTTACCCTATTTAACAAAATTTGCATCTAAACTTACACAACCAAAATTAAATTCAGAGCAATCATCAGTTCACAAAACACATTTTCCGAAGTCTTTAGGTCTCCAATCTGGTACATGCATTTTGGCACCTTGTACAGCAAATGCGTTAGCAGGTACTGTAGGAGCTTGTTTATACATGGGGCGAGGACTGTCGCACCTCTGAAAAGTGATCTTTGGTGAGGTGATAACAGGCAATATGTTGCCTTCTCATCGCCTTTCTTAGACCTCGCTTACACTTGCAGTTGAAAGGAGATGAAAATATGTGACTGAGCTTCATTTTTACGACTGCCCAGCTACTGCCCCTTAAGCTACAAAGGCACCAGCTATGGGTCCTGCATTGTCCTTGATGATTTCATTGTGCAACCTTGGCCTGGAGTGCCTTATGGAGGTTTTAGGAGGGCTGGTTGTAAAGATGGAGGAAATGAGGAGTAAGGTAAGTATTACATCTTATTCTTCCTCACCTAGAGTTAGCATTTAACTCTTGCATTGCAGGAGGGCCTTATTACACATAGATTTGTGCAATTCCCAGAGCTTGACTTAAAATCCTAGCTCCAGCTAATACTTTTTAAGCAGTTACAGGGATTTAGTTCTCAATAGGATTGGAGTTTTCCCACTATATGAATAAAAGCTGACCATTGTAAGCACCCCTGTCAGTCATAAAAGGTTTGCCCCAGGTTGCTATCCTGTCTGATATATTTTGTGGGCAGCTAGATCTGAAAAATAACAGACTTACTGGCAGAAATAACCCATTATACAGAAGGAGGGAGATCAGAAATATTTGCTAATGCTTGTGACAGACTACATTATGTATATATATATATATATATATATATATATATATATATATATATATATATATACATACACATACACACACACACACACGCAATATTGTAAAAAGTATTAGGGTGCCTGCCTTTACACGCACGTGAACTTTAATGGAATCCCAGTCTTAGTCCATAGAGTTCAATATTGAGTTGGCCGACCCTTTGCAGTTATAACAACTTCAACTCTTCTGGGAAGGCTGTCCACAAGGTTTAGGAGTGTGTCTATGGGAATGTTTGACCATTCTTCCAGAAGCACAGTTGTCAGGCACTAATGTGGATGAGAAGGCCTGGCTCGCAGTCTCCGCTCTAATTCATCCCAAAAGTGTTCTATCGGGTTGAGGTCAGGACTTTGTGCAGGCCAGTCAAGTTCCTTCACCCCAAACTTGCTCACCCAAGTCTTTATGGACCTTGCTTTGTGCACTGGTGCGCAGTCATGTTGGAACAGGAAGGGGCCATCCCCGAACTGTTCCCACAATGTTGTGAGCATGAAATGCCTTGGTATACTGATGCCCTAATAGTTCCCTTCACTGGAACTAAGGGGACAAGGCCAACCTCTGAAAAACAACCCCACACCATAATCCCCCTTCCAGAGAACAAAGCAAGGTCCATAAAGACATAGATGAGGGAGTTTGTGGTGGAGAAAATTGACTGGCCTGCACAGAGTCCTGACCTCAACCCAGCAGAACACCTTTAGGATGAATTAGAGTGGAGACTGCAAGCCAGGCCTTCTTCTCCAACATCAGTGCCTGATCTCACAAATGCGCTTCTGATAGAATAGTCAAAGATTCCCATAGACACACTGCTAAACCTTGTGGACAGCCTTCCCAAAAGAGTTAAAGCTGGTATAGCTGCAAAGGGTGGGCCAACTCAATATTGAACCCTACAGACTAAGACTGGGGTGCCATTAAAGGTGATGTGCGTGTAAAGGCAGGTGTCCCAATACTTTTGACAATATAGCGTGTAATATATATATATATATATATATATATATATACACCCATAGGTCCACTTCATTTGTACCTGCACGCGCTATATTTAAACCAGTTAAAAAATGTTTACAAAATAGACACTAAAATGTTGAAATATTTGTAGATTACTCACACCAGATATCCTCTCATAAATTGTGTGTACAGCTTAAAAAACAAAACAAAATGGTGCCGCGCTCCTATGTGAAGATATAATGTGATACTGTCTCTTTAGGTAAAAATAAACATAATAGAAAATACCACTATGTGAAAATTCATATATATATATATATATATATATTTAACAAATCCTGTTATGATATTGCACCAACATTTACTGCATGTGATAAAGAAAACTCAAAACAAGTTCATAAGAAAAATGAATCATTTCATGAGGAGTTCATATTTAGCATGAAATTCAGATCCCAACAACTCATGAGTCGTGAATAGATGTATGTAGAAATCCTTCCCTTTAAGCCACCTCTTAGTGCAAAAATAACAACAGCACCTATCCATGACTTTCCTCCACCGAATGTGCCCTCACCTTAGGGTTGTGACCAACAAATGGTCAATTTTATCCTTGCCCCCCCCCCCCCCTTTGGGGGATTAAAAGGATGTTATAATGGTATATATACCTCTAGTTATTATCTCATCACCTTCATTTTTTTCTCCTCTATTTCCACCCATCATACACAGAAACTGGGGATGACAGGGAAACCCGGCTCGAGGCTCCAGGCTCTTGTTTCCAGGTCGTTTCCTCCATTTTCACCTCCTCTTAAGCAAGTAACCATGAAAGAAAACTATACATAGGGCTCACACTATTTAAAATCATATAACTCTTTAATAAAACTACTACCAATGCACTCACATTTACAGTATGAGGTGCTCCAAGTGCACCAAACTGTTAAAAACATAGATCCATATACATGAAACACTGTAGAAAATCCCGGTTCGTTTACTGCAAAACAATGTGTGTCAAACACTCCTTGACGTTAGCCGGTCCCTCCTCTATGCGTTACGCCACAGGTCACGTGGCTTCCTCAGGAGGATTTGGCTAGGTGTCACATAGTTACTCTTTATATATGTTTGTATCAGGCGCCATTTTCTAGAAGTTTCCCACTGTGTGCTTTTTCGGGCGACATATTTTTGTAGCACTTTGGTCTCAAGTGTCTATCTTTTTGCTATGGGGCACTTCCAAATAATCCTAATTTGGGTTCTAGTGTTTGTTATGGTCACCATTTTGTTATAGATATTATACGTCTGTGGGCGTGCAATCTAACCCACTGACTGTATGCATTTTGCTTAACTTTAAAATATATATAACATATATTAACAATACATCATAAAAAGGGTATGTAAAATGTCCCTTTATACTCGCTGGTGACTTATAATAGAGGAGTTAGTAAATACGCTTTTCTAATTATGTGTTTTTCTAATTATAACAGAAGCTATGTATCCTCATGCCCATTAATACATTACAAATGTATCGGTACCATGACGTAGTTCAAACAAACATTTATTACCATATAATAAAAATGTAAATAAAATGTAAAAAATAATTAAACTACAATAAAGAAAGTTTCCGCCACTTATAAATTAGTATTTGGACATTATTAACACATTGTTCCCTATTATCTTTCTAGGTTTTACCTATGGATAGAAAATCCGTTCTCATAATCATAGTTTTCTAATATATTGCTACTTCCTATCTATACTGTATGTTTTCATTGTTCATATTATGTTAATTATTCACTCTGTTTATAATTACAGTGAGATTACTGCGTATTTCATAAAAATGGCCACATATAAATATATACGTAAGAGTCACTGAGAAAACACAATAAGTCAAATTCCTTGCGTAACCCTTTTGGCTCAAGACTAGGGTTGAGCGGACACCTAGATGTCCGTGTTCGACGGGTTCGGCCGAACTTTAAAAAAAAGTCCGGGTCCGTGTCCCGGACTTTTACCGAACTTTTCCCGGACACCGAACCCCATTGAAGTCAATGGGGACCCGAACTTTAAGGCACTAAAATGGCTCTAAAACACCAAAGGAAAGGGCTAGAGTGCTGCAAATGGCAGCAAAACGTAATTAAGAGCATGGCAAGTGCTCTGCAAACAAATGTGGATAGGGAAATAACTTAAAACAACAAAAAAAAACAGAAAAATAAAACAATGTTCTTCTTCATCTCTGAAGGACGAGGCCCATATGGAGTAGGAGGGAGGTTGAGGTGGTGGTGGATGTGGCGGTGACATAGGCGTGCGCACAGGGTGTGCTGGGTGTGCCTGGGCACACCCTAATCACCTAGGGCACATAGCATTGCCAGTGAGGAGATGGGAAAGATCTCCCTGGGACCTGCTCTGCTCTATTTCTCCTTGCCTACAGGTACATGGCCCCGATACATTACTCTCCCTGCTGGCAAACACATGCATGTGTATTTCAACTTTGGGGTGCACACCTTAATGCAATAGGCTGCGCACACCTATGGGCGGTGTAGGTGGAAGCGGCGGTGGAGGAGGACCAGGGCCGGATTAACAGCATCATGGGCTTGGTGCTGAGGATTTTGAAGGGCCTTAAGGGCCGTGCCTTGCCATGCACCCAGAGGAGGAAGGGTGCAGCCATGCATGCCTAATTCAACATGGGATGCTGTCTCTGAAGCCCATAAACACATCCATGCATCGCCAACTGTCCCTCCTTGTCCGGCCTTCACGCTGTGTGGGGAGGTTCTGAGGGTGCTGCCTGGGGAAGCGAGCATAGAAGCCAGACTTCTGTGTTTACAAGTGACAGAAGAGCGGTAACAGTGAATATGGCCAACCCGGGGCCTATATAAAAGGTAGGGGCCTGGAGCTGCAGCTCCAATAGCCCCTACATTAATCTGGCCCTGAGGAGGAGGACGAGGTAGCCAACACTGCTTCTTTTCAAAAATTTTAAATGAGGGTACACCCCAAAAGAGTGAGAAAGAGCAAAAATGGAACAATGGGTGGGTAAGGTCGGTATCCATTGCTATTCTGCATAAGGTACGGAAAAGTCCCGTGGGATCCATGCCTGGTTCATTTTAATGAACGTGAGCTTGTCCACATTGTCTCTGGACAGGCGGCTGCGCTTGTCTGTTATAACGCCCCCAGCCGTGCTAAATACCCGTTCAGATAATACACTGGCTGCAGGGCACGCCAGCACCTCCAAGGCGTAAAGGGCAAGCTCAGGCCATGTGCCCAATTTGGAGACCTAGAAGTTGAAGGGGGCAGACCCGTCATTCACTACATGTAGGCGTGTGCACACATACTGCTCCACCATGTTGGTAAAATGCTGCCTCCTGCTAAGACGTTCCATCTGAGCTGCTGGTGCTGCTGTTTGTTGTGGCGTGCTGACAAAGCTTTTCCACATTTCGGCCATGCTAACCCTGCCTTCTGAGGTGCTGGCGGTGCCCTGGTTGCGTTGGCGACCTCCTCCTCCTCCTCCTCTGCCTTGTGCTTCCACTGTGGCCCCGCTGTCAGATGGGAATGCCAGCAGCATGGCGTCTACCAGCGTGCGCTTGTACTCGCGCATCTTGCGATCGCGCTCCAGTGAGTGAATTAAGGACGGTACGTTGTCCTTGTAACGGGGATCCAGCAGCGTGGCCACCCAGTAATCAGCACAAGTTAGAATGTGGGCAACTCGGCGGTCGTTGTGGAGACACTGCAGCATGTAATCGCTCATGTGTGCCAGGCTGCCCAGAGGCGACGAAAGGCTGTCCTCTGTGGGAGGTGTATCGTCCGTGTCCTCTGTATCCCCCCAGCCACGCACCAGTGATGGCCATGAGCTGGCCTGGGTGCCACCCTGCTGTGAACATGGTTCCATCTCCTCCTCCAGCTCCTCCTCCTCCTCATCCTCCTCATCCTCCAGAACTGTGCCCCTGCTGGACAATTGCGTCCCTGGCGTTTGCGTGTGCAGGAACCCACCCTCGGAGCCCCTTGCGAATGACTGCCCTGAAAGCCTTGGAAATGTTACCTCTTCATCCTCCTCCTCCTCCTCATCCTGTGCCACATCCTCTTCCATCATCGCCCGAATTGTTTTTTCAAGGAGGCATAGAAGTGGGATAGTTAAGCTGAGAACGGCGTCATTGCCACTGGCCATGTTGGTGGAGTACTCAAAACAGCGCAACAAGGCACACAGGTCTCGCATGGAGGCCCAGTTATTGGTGGTGAAGTGGTGCTGTTCCGCAGAGCGACTCACGCGTGCGTGCTGCAGCTGAAACTCCACTATGGCCTGCTGCTGCTCGCACAGTCTTTCCAGCATGTGCAAGGTGGAGTTCCACCTTGTGGGCACGTCACATATGAGGCGGTGAGCGGGAAGGCCGAAGTTACGCTGCAGCGCTGCCAGGCGAGCAGCAGCAGGGTGAGAACGCCGAAAGTGCGCACAAACGGCCCGCACTTTCTGCAGCAGCTCTGACATATCGGGGTAGTTTTTAAGGAACCTCTGCACCACCAAATTCAGCACATGCGCCAGGCAAGGGATGTGCGTCAAACCGGCTAGGCCCAGAGCTGCTATGAGATTTCGCCCGTTATCGCACACCACCAGGCCGGGCTTGAGGCTCGCTGGCAGCAACCACTCATTTGTCTGCTGTTCCATGCTCCTCCACAACTCCTGCGCGGTGTGTGGTTTGTCCCCCAAACAGGCAAGTTGTAAAACTGCCTGCTGTCGTTTACCCCTGGCCGTGCTGAAGTTGGTGGTGAAGGTGTTACGCTGTCCGGATGAGGAGGCGGTAGAGGATGAGGAAGCGGAGTAGGAGGAGTTAGGAACAGGAGGCAAACTGAAGCGCCCTGCAATCCTCGGTGGTGGAAGGACATGCGCCAAATTGCTATCCGCCTCAGGCCCATCCGCCACTGCATTTACCCAGTGTGCCGTTAGGGAGATATAACGCCCCTGACCGTGCTTACTGGTCCACGTATCCGTAGTTAGGTGGACCTTGGCACAGATGGCGTTGCGCAGTGCACACCTGATATTTTCCCCCACTTGGTTGTGCAGGGAAGGGATGGCTTGCCTGGAAAAGTAGTGGCGGCTGGGCACGACGTACTGTGGGACAGCCACCGACATAAGGTTTTTAAAACTGTGCGTCTCCACCAGACGGAATGACAGCATTTCAAAGGCCAATAATTTTGAAATGCTGGCATTCAGGGCCAGGGATCGCGGGTGGGTAGGGGGGTACTTCCTCTTCCTCTCAAGTGTTTGGGAGATGGAAAGCTGAACGCTTCCACGGGACATTGTGGAGATGGTTGTTGGTGACCCAGGTGGTGGTGTTGCTGACAGATCGTCTGTTTGCGGGGTGGCAGGTGCCGGTATCACTACAGATGTGGCTGGAGCGGCCGAGACTGCAGCAGAAGAGGAAGCAGGATGAGCCAGAGACGTTTCTTGGTTTTGAAGGTGTGTACTCCACTGCAGCTCGTGCTTTGCACTTAGATGCCTGATCATGCAGGTTGTGCTCAGGTTGAGAAGGTTTATGCCTCGCTTCAAGCTCTGATTGCACAGGGTGCAAACCACTCGTGTCCTGTCATCAGCACATTTTCTAAAGAACTTCCACGCTAGAGAACTCCTTTGAGCTGACTTTGGTGCGCTCGTTCCCTTGCTGCGTTGGGCAGTAGCGGGCGTAGTGTCTAGGGCACGGCCGCTCCGCTTCTGCACCCTGCTCCCTCTTCTGCTGTGCTGGTGGCTCTGTGCGACCACCGCCTCTTCCTCCAAACTACTCAGGTCACCTGCATGACGTTCATTCCATGTGGGGTCGAGGACCTCATCGTCCTCCACATCATCTTCCACCCAGTCTTCACCCCTGCCCTCCTTGTCGGTCTCCACAATGCTGAACGCCGCAGCAGTTGGCACCTGCGTTTCGTCATCATCGGAGACGTGCTGCGATGATCCTTGCATGTACTCATCTTGAGAAATAAGTGGTTGGGCATCGCTGCACTCAATCTCTTCCACTTCTGGGGCAGGGCTAGGTGGATGGCCCTGGGAAACCCTGCTGACAGAGTCCTCAAAAAGAATAAGAGACTGCTGTATGGCTTGGGGCTCAGACTGCTGGCCTGATTTGCAAGGGGGTGAGGTGAAAGATGGTTGGACATTGGCTGCAGGTGCCAACTCTGACCTTTCTGCAGTAGACTGGGTGGGAGACAATGTGAAGGAACTGGAGGCACTGTCAGCAGCAAACCAATCTACTATCGCCTCAACTTGTTCTGGCCTCATCACTTCTAGGGGCGTTTGATGCCCTACCAAATACTGATGCAGGTTCTGTCGCCTACTCACACTTGAGGAAGGTGTTTCACTTGTGCGTGTAGCTGGCACAGATCGACCACGTCCTCTCCTTGCAACAGGAGCTCTACCAGCAGCACCACGACCCAGGCCACGGCCCTTATTTGACGGTCTCCTCATATTTCTGTAATTTAAGATCTTGCCCTAGAAAGGTTTTTATTGAATAGCGGAATAGGAAATATGATCCAAAAAAGTGTATGTATCTCGCACGTACAAAACCACACTAGGCCCCAATTACTATTGTTTGTACCCCTAAAAGGATGGATGAGGAGTAGGAGGAGGAGTATGGAACAGGCAGCACCCTCAAATCTTCAGAAGTATGAGATGAACCCCAAAAACTTGGAAAGGTGGATCTCACACGTACCGACACAGACTATCCCGCAATTCAATTGATCCTCAAAGGTTTTTATTGAATAGCGGAATAGGAAATATGATCAAAAAAAGTGTATGTATCTCGCACGTACACAACCACACTAGGCCCCAATTACTATTGTTTGTACCCCTAAAAGGATGGTTGAGCAGTAGGAGCAGGAGTATGGAACAGGCAGCACCCTCAAATCTTCAGAAGTATGAGATGAACCCCAACAACTTGGAAAGGTGGATCTCACACGTACCGACACAGACTATCTCGCAATTGAATTGATCCCCAAAGGTTTTAATTGAATAGCGGAATAGAAAATATGATCAAAAAGAAAGTGTATGTATCTCGCACGTACACCACCACACTAGGCCCCAACTACTATTGTTTGTACCCCTAAAAGGATGGTTGAGCAGTAGGAGGAGGAGTATGGAACAGGCAGCACCCTCAAATCTTCAGAAGTATGAGATGAACCCCAAAAACTTGGAAAGGTGGATCTCTCTCACACGTACCAACACAGACTATCCCCCAATTTAACTGATCCCCAAAGGTTTTTGATTAAATAGCGGAATAGAAAATATGATCCAAAAAAAGTGTATGTATATCACACGTACACAACCACACTAGGCCCCAATTACTATTGTTTGTACCCCTAAAAGGCTAGATGAGGAGTAGGGGGGGTATGGAACAGGCAGCACCCTCAAACCTTCAGAAGTATGAGATGAACCCCAACAACTTGGAAAGGTGGATCTCTCTCACACGTACCAACACAGACTATCCCCCAATTTAACTGATCCCCAAAGGTTTTTGATTAAATAGCGGAATAGAAAATATGATCCCAAAAAAGTGTATGTATATCACACGTACACAACCACACTAGGCCCCAATTACTATTGTTTGTACCCCTAAAAGGCTAGATGAGGAGTAGGGGGGGTATGGAACAGGCAGCACCCTCAAACCTTCAGAAGTATGAGATGAACCCCAACAACTTGGAAAGGTGGATCTCTCTCACACGTACCAACACAGACTATCCCCCAATTTAACTGATCCCCAAAGGTTTTTGATTAAATAGCGGAATAGAAAATATGATCCAAAAAAAGTGTATGTATATCACACGTACACAACCACACTGGGCCCCAATTACTATTGTTTGTACCCCTAAAAGGCTAGATGAGGAGTAGGGGGAGTATGGAACAGGCAGCACCCTCAAACCTTCAGAAGTATGAGATGAACCCCAACAACTTGGAAAGGTGGATCTCTCTCACACGTACCAACACAGACTATCCCCCAATTTAACTGATCCCCAAAGGTTTTTGATTAAATAGCGGAATAGAAAATATGATCCAAAAAAAGTGTATGTATATCACACGTACACAACCACACTAGGCCCCAATTACTATTGTTTGTACCCCTAAAAGGCTAGATGAGGAGTAGGGGGGGGTATGGAACAGGCAGCACCCTCAAACCTTCAGAAGTATGAGATGAACCCCAACAACTTGGAAAGGTGGATCTCTCTCACACGTACCAACACAGACTATCCCCCAATTTAACTGATCCCCAAAGGTTTTTGATTAAATAGCGGAATAGAAAATATGATCCAAAAAAAGTGTATGTATATCACACGTACACAACCACACTAGGCCCCAATTACTATTGTTTGTACCCCTAAAAGGCTAGGAGTAGGGGGAGTATGGAACAGGCAGCACCCTCAAACCTTCAGAAGTATGAGATGAACCCCAACAACTTGGAAAGGTGGATCTCTCTCACACGTACCAACACAGACTATCCCCCAATTTAACTGATCCCCAAAGGTTTTTGATTAAATAGCGGAATAGAAAATATGATCCAAAAAAAGTGTATGTATATCACACGTACACAACCACACTAGGCCCCAATTACTATTGTTTGTACCCCTAAAAGGCTAGATGAGGAGTAGGGGGGGTATGGAACAGGCAGCACCCTCAAATCTTCAGAAGTATGAGATGAACCCCAAAAACTTGGAAAGGTGGATCTCTCTCACACGTACCAACACAGACTATCCCCCAATTTAACTGATCCCCAAAGGTTTTTGATTAAATAGCGGAATAGAAAATATGATCCAAAAAAAGTGTATGTATATCACACGTACACAACCACACTAGGCCCCAATTACTATTGTTTGTACCCCTAAAAGGCTAGATGAGGAGTAGGGGGGGTATGGAACAGGCAGCACCCTCAAACCTTCAGAAGTATGAGATGAACCCCAACAACTTGGAAAGGTGGATCTCTCTCACACGTACCAACACAGACTATCCCCCAATTTAACTGATCCCCAAAGGTTTTTGATTAAATAGCGGAATAGAAAATATGATCCCAAAAAAGTGTATGTATATCACACGTACACAACCACACTAGGCCCCAATTACTATTGTTTGTACCCCTAAAAGGCTAGATGAGGAGTAGGGGGGGTATGGAACAGGCAGCACCCTCAAACCTTCAGAAGTATGAGATGAACCCCAACAACTTGGAAAGGTGGATCTCTCTCACACGTACCAACACAGACTATCCCCCAATTTAACTGATCCCCAAAGGTTTTTGATTAAATAGCGGAATAGAAAATATGATCCAAAAAAAGTGTATGTATATCACACGTACACAACCACACTAGGCCCCAATTACTATTGTTTGTAACCTTAAAAGGCTAGATGAGGAGTAGGGGGAGTATGGAACAGGCAGCACCCTCAAACCTTCAGAAGTATGAGATGAACCCCAACAACTTGGAAAGGTGGATCTCTCTCACACGTACCAACACAGACTATCCCCCAATTTAACTGATCCCCAAAGGTTTTTGATTAAATAGCGGAATAGAAAATATGATCCAAAAAAAGTGTATGTATATCACACGTACACAACCACACTAGGCCCCAATTACTATTGTTTGTACCCCTAAAAGGCTAGGAGTAGGGGGAGTATGGAACAGGCAGCACCCTCAAACCTTCAGAAGTATGAGATGAACCCCAACAACTTGGAAAGGTGGATCTCTCTCACACGTACCAACACAGACTATCCCCCAATTTAACTGATCCCCAAAGGTTTTTGATTAAATAGCGGAATAGAAAATATGATCCAAAAAAAGTGTATGTATATCACACGTACACAACCACACTAGGCCCCAATTACTATTGTTTGTACCCCTAAAAGGCTAGATGAGGAGTAGGGGGAGTATGGAACAGGCAGCACCCTCAAACCTTCAGAAGTATGAGATGAACCCCAACAACTTGGAAAGGTGGATCTCTCTCACACGTACCAACACAGACTATCCCCCAATTTAACTGATCCCCAAAGGTTTTTGATTAAATAGCGGAATAGAAAATATGATCCAAAAAAAGTGTATGTATATCACACGTACACAACCACACTAGGCCCCAATTACTATTGTTTGTACCCCTAAAAGGCTAGGAGTAGGGGGAGTATGGAACAGGCAGCACCCTCAAACCTTCAGAAGTATGAGATGAGCCCCAACAACTTGGAAAGGTGGATCTCTCTCACACGTACCAACACAGACTATCCCCCAATTTAACTGATCCCCAAAGGTTTTTGATTAAATAGTGGAATAGAAAATATGATCCAAAAAAAGTGTATGTATATCACACGTACACAACCACACTAGGCCCCAATTACTATTGTTTGTACCCCTAAAAGGCTAGATGAGGAGTAGGGGGAGTATGGAACAGGCAGCACCCTCAAACCTTCAGAAGTATGAGATGAACCCCAACAACTTGGAAAGGTGGATCTCTCTCACACGTACCAACACAGACTATCCCCCAATTTAACTGATCCCCAAAGGTTTTTGATTAAATAGCGGAATAGAAAATATGATCCAAAAAAAGTGTATGTATATCACACGTACACAACCACACTAGGCCCCAATTACTATTGTTTGTACCCCTAAAAGGCTAGATGAGGAGTAGGGGGGGTATGGAACAGGCAGCACCCTCAAATCTTCAGAAGTATGAGATGAACCCCAAAAACTTGGAAAGGTGGATCTCTCTCACACGTACCAACACAGACTATCCCCCAATTTAACTGATCCCCAAAGGTTTTTGATTAAATAGCGGAATAGAAAATATGATCCAAAAAAAGTGTATGTATATCACACGTACACAACCACACTAGGCCCCAATTACTATTGTTTGTACCCCTAAAAGGCTAGATGAGGAGTAGGGGGGGTATGGAACAGGCAGCACCCTCAAACCTTCAGAAGTATGAGATGAACCCCAACAACTTGGAAAGGTGGATCTCTCTCACACGTACCAACACAGACTATCCCCCAATTTAACTGATCCCCAAAGGTTTTTGATTAAATAGCGGAATAGAAAATATGATCCCAAAAAAGTGTATGTATATCACACGTACACAACCACACTAGGCCCCAATTACTATTGTTTGTACCCCTAAAAGGCTAGATGAGGAGTAGGGGGGGTATGGAACAGGCAGCACCCTCAAACCTTCAGAAGTATGAGATGAACCCCAACAACTTGGAAAGGTGGATCTCTCTCACACGTACCAACACAGACTATCCCCCAATTTAACTGATCCCCAAAGGTTTTTGATTAAATAGCGGAATAGAAAATATGATCCAAAAAAAGTGTATGTATATCACACGTACACAACCACACTAGGCCCCAATTACTATTGTTTGTACCCCTAAAAGGCTAGATGAGGAGTAGGGGGGGTATGGAACAGGCAGCACCCTCAAACCTTCAGAAGTATGAGATGAACCCCAACAACTTGGAAAGGTGGATCTCTCTCACACGTACCAACACAGACTATCCCCCAATTTAACTGATCCCCAAAGGTTTTTTATTAAATAGCGGAATAGAAAATATGATCCAAAAAAAGTGTATGTATATCACACGTACACAACCACACTAGGCCCCAATTACTATTGTTTGTACCCCTAAAAGGCTAGGAGTAGGGGGAGTATGGAACAGGCAGCACCCTCAAATCTTCAGAAGTATGAGATTGTGTTCACTGTACCCCACAAAGATTGAGTTCACTGCACCCCACAATGATTGTGTTCAGTGCACCCCACAAAGATTGTGTTCACTGCACCTCACAAAGATTGTGTTCACTGTACCCCCCAAAGATTGTGTTCACTGCACCCCACAAAGATTCTGTTCACTGTACCCCACAAAGATTGTGTTCACTGCACCCTAAAAGGATGTTGTTCACTGCACCCCACAAAGATTGTGTTCACTGCACCCTAAAAGGATGTTGTTCACTGCACCCCAAAAAGATTGTGTTCACTGTACCCCCCCAAAGATTGTGTTCACTGCACCCCACAAAGATTGTGTTCACTGCACCCCAAAAAGATTGTGTTCACTGTACCCCCCAAAGATTGTGTTCACTGCACCCCAAAAAGATTGTGTTCACTGTACCCCCCAAAGATTGTGTTCACTGCACCCCACAAAGATTCTGTTCACTGTACCCCACAAAGATTGTGTTCACTGCACCCCAAAAAGATTGTGTTCACTGTACCCCCCCAAAGATTGTGTTCACTGCACCCCACAAAGATTCTGTTCACTGCACCCCACAAAGGATTTTGTTCACTGCACCCCAAAAAGATTGTGTTCACTGCACCCCAAAAAGGATTTTGATCACTGCACCCCAAAAAGGATGTTGTTCACTGCACCCCAAAAATGATTTTGTTCACTCCACCCCAAAAAGATTGTGTTCACTGCACCCCACAAAGATTGTGTTCACTGCACCCCAAAAAGATTGTGTTCACTGTACCCCCCAAAGATTGTGTTCACTGCACCCCACAAAGATTCTGTTCACTGTACCCCACAAAGATTGTGTTCACTGCACCCCAAAAAGATTGTGTTCACTGCACCCCAAAAAGGATGTTGTTCACTGCACCCCAAAAAGGATGTTGTTCACTCCACCCCAAAAAGATTGTGTTCACTGCACCCCACAAAGATTGTGTTCACTGCACCCCAAAAAGATTGTGTTCACTGCACCCCAAAAATGATTTTGTTCACTGCACCCCAAAAAGGATTTTGTTCACTGCACCCCAAAAAGGATGTTGTTCACTCCACCCCAAAAAGATTGTGTTCACTGCACCCCAAAAAGATTGTGTTCACTGCACCCCACAAAGGATTTTGTTCACTGCACCCCAAAAAGATTGTGTTCACTGCACCCCAAAAAGGATGTTGTTCACTGCACCCCAAAAAGGATTTTGTTCACTGCACCCCAAAAAGATTGTGTTCACTGCACCCCACAAAGGATTTTGTTCACTGCACCCCACAAAGATTGTGTTCACTGCACACCAAAAAGGATTGTGTTCACTGCACCCCAAAAAGATTTTGTTCACTGCACCCCAAAAAGATTGTGTTCACTGCAGCCCAAAAAGATTGTGTTCACTGCAGCCCAAAAAGATTGTGTTCACTGCAGCCCAAAAAGATTGTGTTCACTGCAGCTCACACACAGAAAAATGGATGTGGATCACTGACACCTGCCTATCTCCAATCCCACACCACACAGCAATATCGATTGTAGTTTGTAGAACACAGTTTCCCTAAAATTCAGCAGACTCTGTCCCTAACAGGATTGAGAAGAGATCGTAGATCAGGATTGAGTGCAGATTCACCCCACCCCCCACACAGCAATATCGATTGTAGTTTGTAGAAGACACTGACCCTATAATTCAGCAGACTCTATCCCTAAAATGCCTACAACTCGCCCTGCCTAAACACTCCGACCTGTCCCTCAATTCTATCCGGACACAAATGGTTTTCTCCTGCCTATCTTTCCCTAATCAGCAGCCAGCACATTGATGTGTGCTCTGTCCCTTAGCTAAGCAGCAGAATGACGCTGCTGCGGCGGCTGCCTCGAACTTATAAAGACTTGGTCACATGCTTCAGACGGCCAATCACAGCTACTAAGACATTTGCAGGCATGGCTGGGATGGCTTAAGGCACACCAGTTAAACGATTGTTGATTGGCTGTTGAAAGCCCGCCATGAAAAGAGCGCCAAAGCATGCAAAACCCGGAAATAAAACGACCGAACACGGATTTTTACCCGAACATACAGTAAAGTGTCCGTGTCCGTGTTCGGGTAAAAAAAATCCAATTATTCGGTACGAACACGAATAATACAGTCCGTGTTCGCTCAACACTACTCAAGACAGTTGAGCTAATGTATCTACCACAATTCTTTAAGTGGTGGCTTAAAAGGAAGGATTTCTACATACATCTGTTCATGAGTTGTTAGGGCTCTTTCACACGGGCGGTCCGATCAGATCTGCCTGTCAGTTTTTTAGGCGGATCTGATCGGATGCCCCATTCAACCCTATGGAGCAGCGGATGTCAGCGGTGACATGTCCGCTGACACCCGCTGCCATCCGCATCCGATCCTGTCCGTGAAATCCGGACGTATGGAAACCCTATTTTCCATCTGTCCTGGGGATGGGATCAGATGGGATCGGATGAGAGCGGACAGGCGGTCCGCTCTCATCCGATTCCCCATAGAGAGCAGCGGGGGCTGTGACACCTCCCTCTCCGCACTGCAAGCGGAGACGGAGCTGTCATCCGCCGGCTCAGCGGGGATCGCGGATCGATCCCCGCTGAGCAGCACGGATCCGCCTATGGAGGCGGACCGTGTGAAAGACCCCTTAGGATCTGAATTCCTTGCTACATATTCATGTAGCTTCATAGCTACATAGCTTCATGTTTCCTATGAACTTGTTATGATTTTTTTTAATCACAGGCAGTAAATGTTGGTGCAATATAATAACAGGAGGATTTGTTATGTATCTATATGAATTTTTACATAGTGGTATTTTCTATTGTGTTTATTATTATTACTTTTATTTAATTATAATATAATATATTATATTATAGTATATTATAATATAATTATAGTATAACACATTATATTTTAGCATAGGAGCGCGGCACCATTTTGTTTTGTTTTTTTATGATAAAAACAGAATATTTTTTTATGATAAAAACAGAATAGTTGTCTATGGGATCTTAAATGTAAATGTATAAATAATGAAATATCAATTTATTATACATGAATTTGACACATACATATTAAAATGATTTGGCATGTCAAGCCAGTTAGTTACATATGTCAGTATAAAATATGCATCAAGCTGATATATTTTCCAATGCATGCTTCACATAACCAAAATAATTCCAGTTTAGAAGAGGGATGCATCTTGTAACACAACGCGGTTTGTGAATACAGTTTCACTTCTTCAGGAGTAGATGCCTCCAACATCAAATCTCTAAACTATAGAACAGAAACACAAATTGTATTAAAGCGCTCCCTAGGAATTTGTGGGGTTACCAATACTTTACATATTGATGTCCTAAAAATTCAGGACTCACAAACCAGCTTGATCAAACATGACACCTCCAATTAGCGACCACTGCTCAGTGCCGGGAGTAGTGGAAGGGGACCAGAACACCCAATGGGAGAAACCAAGGGGCGGCACAAGAGAGTACACGGCTGGGATAGAGAGATTTAAAAAAACTATAAAAGATATATACAATGAAGCTGAATTAGGAATGTGCTGAGTACTAGGGATCGACCGATTATCGACAAGACCGATATATCGAGGGCTGATATGCACTTTCACCGATATATCGGAATCAGCCCCAGCGGTTACCGATATTGCCGATATTGTCGTGACGTCATTGCGTATGTTGCGCCACGTGCCTCTGCACACTGGGACAGCTTCTGCCTTCTTAGGCCGCCTACCTCAGCCTCGTCTGGAGTCGGGGACTGAGTCTTGTCGGGACAGTGAGTATACAGTGCAGTGTATGTATGTACACAGTGCACACAGTGTGTGACACAGCTGCCACATCATACACCCACCCACAGCTGCCCGGTGACAGCCAGCCAGCTACCCACACACCCACAGGCCTGTACCAGCCAGTCAGCCACAGGCCCTGCCTGTATCAGCTAGCCAGCCACAGGCCCTGGGCCTGTTCCAGCCAGCCACCCACTACACAGGATGCCAGCCAGCCACCCACCAAAGGGTGCCAGCCAGCCACCCACCCACCACAGGGTGCCAGCCAGCCACTCACCACAGGGTGCCAGCCACCCACCACAGGGTGCCAGCCAACCACCCACCAAAGGGTGCCACCCTGCAAGTGCGGTTTTCCTATCAGTTTTCATGCAGTTAAGGTGTGAAGAACGACCCCTTAATGTTAAAAATGGTAATAATCAAACATTAACAATTGTTTATTTTCCAAAACTATGCAATGGCCAAAATATCTGTATCGGTAACGAAAAACCGATTTCGGTCGATCCCTACTGAGTACCTCCAAGTGCTACCTACATAACAGAAGAGGAAATAGCTCAATATATTAGGGGTGAGATTGATATGTATATACTAAAGCGGTACTGTACTAAATAGGTTTTACATTTATAAAAGGAAACATAATAAGAAAAAGAAAGTAAAGAAAAAGAAAGCTATTATTTGCTTAAGCTATTATTTTGTTTACCTGCATTGTAGTTTCTAGAGCCCATAAGGAAGGGTATCTGTATATAGGCAGCGCAGGAGTATTCACTGGTATACTAGATAAAATTAATTTATTCAGTTTTTTTTCTAGTTGTAGTTTATTTATTTATGGTTCAGTTTAATATTTGAATTTTATAAAACTAAGTGCCACAGCCTTTTTATTCCACAAACACTCTAATCTTTTTCTTTATTACCATGGTTCTGGCCCGTATGAAGGTTTGCCAACTACAGTCCCCCATGGCAGACATCAGAATTTAAGAGGGTTAGGTCCTGGACTGCATGCCAGCTGTTCTTCCATTGCAAAAAAAAAAAAATGTGGATATATTATTTTATCTCAATCTTTTTTCAACACAGCAAATAGCAATATGCAGTAAATTCTGGAACCTAATTCATCGTTTATTTTCTAACTGGTGGTTTTTGGTGACAGTACATTCACACCGTGCTCCTTGCCTTATTGAATAAGCCTAATAAAAAGCATTGTGTATTGACAGCACTGAATCAGACAGAGCCTTAATAAAATGTTCTCCAACGAGAACACTTGAATGTAATAATGAAACAGTCAATAATGACATCCGAGTCTCATATAGTGTATATCACTGAATGTATTGTCCAGTCTCGTACAGATGTAGACCATAAACCAATCAGGCTTTTTCTTTATAAATCATATTAAGCTATGGTATCTATAAGCAGCATATGTTGTGTAGGCCAGTCGTTTTGTCTTTGCTCATCGCACAGACCAGTGTAGCATGTCTTTTATAATTAATGCTGAAATATTGCAGACGCGGTGCTGCCAAATAATTCCTTTAATAAAAGGTTATTTTATGAAATGTACGCAAATGATAGCTACAGTACAGAGAGCTGTTGTAGCAACCCAATCCAAAAACACTCACATACACTGCCAGTGTGCATGACACTTTTTTTGCAGTAGATGTCGGCTATGTTGTCATGGAAACAGGTTCAGTTTTGGATATAATGCGTAAACAATAGCTATATACCTTCACTATTTTTTAATAGGATGGGAAGTAGTCACGCAAAATTGGCAATGAGAAGGAAGAACTTTCCTCAACTGAACCAATTGCTGACGTTCCCAGACACTTGGCCACAAAAATATATGTAACAAAGGCTTGGAAAGTTTCTGTGGTCCATATTACTGCAACAAAAAAATACGATCTCTTGGATCATGCCTAAAGAAAAAAAGGGTAAGCATCTGAAGGACAAACAAAGAGAGGTTTGAGAGAGTCTGGAGCGTGTGAATATGCTACTTATAGGGGTTTATTTACTAAAGACAAATAGACTGTGCACTTTTGAAAGTGCAGTTGCTCCAGAGCTTAGCAAATAAGTGAGAGCTCTTCTGACTTCCATCGTCCAATCATGTGCAAGCAAATGTGCTTTTTTGTATTTTTCTTGCATGTAATTGAGTATTCTTTGTAGAGTGAATTTTTACCTAATTTACTAAGCTCTGAAGCAACTGCACTTACAGAGTGCAACTGTACTTGCAAAAGTGCATAGTCTATTTGCCTTTAACCGCTTGCCGACCGCCGCAGTAAATAGTCGTGTGGCGGTCGGCAAGCGGTACCTCACAGGCAAAGCGACGTAGTACTACGTCGATAGCCTGTGAGGGTCTCGGGAGCGAGCGCATCACGGACCCCCCCGCGCGTGTGAACGGCGGACCTGATCGTCCGCCGGTCACTCGCGATCGTCGGTGGAGAGGGAGAAAGGCAGGCGGCTAATGTAAACAAGCCGCCTGTTATTCTCCCCTGTGTAGGAATAGTGATCATACGGTTCTACTATGTAGGACCGTTGATCACTGTTCCTACACCTCAAGCCACAGCCAATCACAGTTAGAATCACCCCCCTAGGGACACACATAACCCCTCCCTCTCAAAAAAAGTTAACCCCTTCACTACCAGTGTAATTTTACAGTAACAGTGCATATTTATAGCACTGATTACTGTAGTAATGTCACTGGTACCCCCAAAAGTGTCAAAAATGTCAGTCAACGGTCCGATCTGTCCGCCGCAATGTCGCAGTACCGCAAAAAAAATCGCAGATCGCCGCCATTAAGCATGAAAAAAAACAACAAAAATGACAAAAATCTTTCCCTTTGTTAGTAAACGCGATAACTTTTGCGCAAACCAATCAAAATACGCTTTTTGCGATTTTTTTACCAAGCATATGTAGCATAAAACAAATTGGCCGAAAATGTTAAAAAATTTTGATTTTTACATTTTTTTGGGGGGAATTTCATATAAAAAAATGTGAAAAATATTGTTATTTTTGCAAAATTTATGCTCTTTTTTTGTTTATAGCGCATGATCAAAAAATCGCACAGGTGATCAAATACCACCAAAAGAAAGCTCTGTTTGTGGGAAAAAAAGGACGTCAAATTCGTTTAGGTACAGCGTCGCACGACCGCGCAATTGTCCGTTAAAGTCACGCAGTGCCGAATCGCAAAATAGGCCCTGGTCAAGAAGGGGGTAAAATCTTCCGGGGCTTAAGTTGTTAATAAATCAGCATAGGGATTTATTTACTAAAGCTGGAGAGTGCAAAATCAGACTCACTTCTGCATATAAACCAATCAGCTCCCAAGTTTTTTGCCAAAGCGTAATTGAACAAGCTGAGGTTAAAGCGGCGTTTCAACCTCCCCCCTCCGAAAATGACTGTAGCTGCTAACTTTTAATATTTGGACACTTACCTATCCTGGAGTCCAGCGATGTCGATGTTTCCATCGGCTGTCGGGTGCTGCCACCATTACAGGTAAGGGAACCCGGCAGTGAAGCCTTGCGGCTTCACGGGCGGGTCCCTACTGCGCATGCGTGAAGCGCGCTGCGCATTCGGATTGGCTCGGCGGCAGGGGTAGGAGGAGGGGGCCAAACTTCCGAAGGACGGCGCCGTGGCGCCGTCTCCTGCAAGTGGGGAAGGGTACCTGTCAAAAACAGGTAACCGTTCCCCCCTTCCCCCTGAAAGGTGCCAAATGTGGCACCGGAGGGGGGGGAGGAAGCAAATAAGCAGAAGTTCCACTTTTGGGTGGAACTCCATTTTAAAATACTCTTTGAATACTGGAATGTCGATGCAGTTAAAGTGGAAATAAAGGCTTATTTTTTTATTTGTACCTTCAGGTAAGTCTATAATAAGGCTTACTTGTAGGTACTGTGAATATCTCCTAAACTTGCAGAGTTTAGGAGATATTCAGAGTGCATGCAGCCAATGACGTCATCGGCGCATGCGCTCTGAAGGTCTAGCTTACCGTGCCGGACCTTCAGAGCCAGTACTATAAAAAGCGGCTCCCGATGATGTCATCACGGCTCCAGCCACTCACAGC
Source organism: Pelophylax lessonae (assembly GCF_965119305.1). Taxonomy (NCBI): domain Eukaryota; kingdom Metazoa; phylum Chordata; class Amphibia; order Anura; family Ranidae; genus Pelophylax; species Pelophylax lessonae. The sequence goes on from NC_138771.1 coordinate 588,267,807, forward strand.
GTCAGAACCCGCAAATCAAGAAGAAACATGGGAAAAATGTCAGCCGTCTCAGCGGTGTGCGGGCGCCGCTGGAGGGCTTCGTTCTAAGGTAAGTTTTTCATAATAAGCTAGTATGTGATGCATACTACCTCATTATGCCTTTGTCTTACATAGTTTTTTTTTTCTGGGGTTTACAACCACTTTAAGACAAATATTAAAAATGTTTTTTTTTGAGTGGTTCCCAAGTATGGGGACTCTCTCGTTCGGTACACAGATAACATTCATTTAAGTAAATAATACCTGATTATCGCTGCTAGATATAGGCAGCGATTTAAAAATACCTGATTATAGCTGCTAAATATAGACAGCGATCGGGAATCATCCACAGACCAACAATGCAATCGCAGGATCCAATGACTCAGGTGGAACCGGAAGTCGTTTTGGGAGGTTGCTGGTGGGGGGGCGGAGACACATTGGCGTTACACCGCCCCTCCTCATGTGGGTCTCGGTTGCCTGTCATTCAGTGTGAGCGTGGTTTTGGTGTTTGTTCATTGCCATGGTCCCTGTTTCTTCCCGGCAGGGGGCAAGCCTGTTCAGACGTATTTTTGCTGCCTCCCATAACGACTTCCGGTTCCACCTGATTTGTTGGATCCTGCGATTGCATTGTTGGTCTGTGGATGATTCCCGATTGCTGTCTATATTTAGCAGTGATAATCAGGTATTATTTAATTAAATGAATGTTATCTGTGTGCCGAACGAGAGAGTCCCCATCCAGCCCTTCCCTTCCCCCCCAGTGGTTAACCCCAACCTTTTGTGCTTCTTAACCACTTGCCGACTGCGCACAGTATATTTACTGCGGCAGTCGGCCCCGGCCAGGCAGAGTGACGTAGGTCTACGTCGCTCGCCTGTCACTCCTTCTAGAGCCAATAGCGGGCGAGCGCGCGCCCGCCGAGGCTCGTTCATGGAGGAGTGCGGGAGTGTGACTGGCGGACCCGATGTCCGCCGGTCACACTACGATCGCCGGTACAGCGGGAGAAAGACAGAGCGGCTTGTAAACAAGCCGCCTGTCAGTTCTCCCTGTGTAAAAATGAAGATCAGACGGTTCTACTATGTAGAACCGTTGATCTTTTTTTTACACCAATAGGAATGTCCCACTACAGTTAGAAGCACGCCGCTAGGACACACTTAACCCCTCCCTGTCCAATACAGTTAACCCCTTCCCTGCCAGTGTCATTTTTGCAGTAACAGTGCATATATATAGCACTGATTACTGCAGTAATGTCACTGGTACCCCCAAAAGTGTCAAAAATGTCAGTCAAGGGTCCGATCTGTCCGCCGCAATGTCGCAGTACCGCAAAAAAAAATCGCAGATCGCCGCCATTACTCGTTAAAAAAAAAAACACCAAAAATGACAAAAATCTTTCCCTTTGTTAGTAAACGCGATAACTTTTGCGCAAACCAATCAAAATACGCTTTTTGCGATTTTTTTAACCAAACATAGGTAGCGTAAAACAAATTGGCCGAAAATGTTAAAAAAATTTGGATTTTTACATTTTTTTGGGGGGGAATTTCATATAAAAAAAAGTGAAAAATATTGTTATTTTTGCAAAAAATAGTTTATAGCGCGTGATCAAAAAATCGCACAGGTGATCAAATACCACCAAAAGAAAGCTCTGTTTGTGGGGAAAAAAGGACATGAAATTCGTTTAGGTACAGCGTTGCACGACCGCGCAATTGTCCGTTAAAATCACGCAGTAAAAAATCGCAAAAAAAACCCTAGTCTTTTAGCAGGAAAATCCTCCGGTGGTAAAGTGGTTAAGGAGTGGTGCTTCCTGATGAGGGCTCATTTTGGAAGGGGCCTCGGGAGACCCAGGCATCTGGTGGCTGGACCTCTGTGTATCTCACTTGTCAATGTATGGGCACCGTGTCTGAGCATGCGGTGTTGATGCTGTAAGAGGGTAAGCAGTGAGCCCTGTAGAGCTTTCCTGTGTGTTCAGCCTTAATTCATTGGCTTCTAATAAACTCGCTTATATGTTGCTTGCTATTTCTGTTGTACAGATTTGCTGTGAATCCCATTTGGATTGATCAACAAAAAACTTCTTTAAAGTATCTAATTTCACTCTGGACCCATGACAAGATACACGGGCTTGCAGCCTTGATGCACTCACATGTTGTCTCCCCTTAGCTGGAACATATTCGATCTACAGTTGTTATTGCAGGTAATTTTAACCTGTGTTTCTTTTTTTAAATACCTTCCCCTCCCCCTTCCTCTCTCCCCCTCTCCCCCCCCCCATGTATATACCCCTGGTGCTATGATATATTATGACTATTATGTGTATAGTGTCTTTTTCTTTTTTCTTTTCATAGCTAATGGACATCTGTGCAGCTTGATGAGGACAAACTAACTGCTAATTACTAATTAATTACTAGAAGCGGTTGTAATACTGTGAATCTATCAACTATCTAGTGATGATACCTATGTGTATCAGGAAAATACTGTTTTCCCTGTCTCCATATATGTCTTTTTTATGTTTGAGGACTTTTTCTCTGCCCTAGCTATGATGAATATGTATTTTTTGAACAGCTTTTTGTAATACATATTAATATGACTTTTTTATATTTGCATTAATGTGTGATTATTTGGGAGACACCATTTAAAAGCCCATATTTTATTGCTCCCTATGGGGTAATACCTCTCTTTTTTTCTATTTCACATAGGGCTGGTTTCTCCCCAAAAACTTTTTGGGCTCTTTATAAACTTTTCTATGTACCTTTTTCATATTAAGCTAGTAAGTGATGCATACTACCTCATTAGGCCTTTGTCTTACAGTTTTTTTTTTCCCGGGATTACAACCACTTTAAGACAACTATTAAAAATGTTTTTTTTGAGTGGTTCCCAAGTAAGGATGATCTTGGGTTTGGCTCCGGGTTCAGTCCGATCCCAAAGGTTGCTGTCAGTGCATTGGTCACAAAAAAAATCTGTTGCTAAGGCTTGGAAATCTTCTGGGGTTGATATTACCTCCCCATAAAATAAGATCTGGATCATGCCTAATGAAAAAATGGAAAGCATCCTGCAGCGCAAACAAGAGAGGGTTGAGAGAGAATGGAACTTATAGATATGCACATATAGCTTCCATCTTAAGCCCAATACTGATAGGGTGGTTGGAGCTGGTTTCTGGACAGAAAACTTGCATTTTCTCTTCTTTTTCTTGTTTTTCTTTTCTCTATTCTTTTCCTGTTTCCTGTATTTTTCTTTTGTCCGTTTTGAAAATGACACTCTTTTCCATACACCTGCAATCCTAGCAGGTTGTTAAAACCTGTAGTTAAAAACCATGTAGTTAAAACAACATTACAAAATTTGTTGTGGATGGGTTCCAAGAAGGGATGAGCTTGGGTTCTGCTCCAGGTTTGGTCCAAACCTAAAGGGAACTGTCAATGCTTTGGCCACAAAAATATCCATTGCTGAGGCTTGTAAATCTTCTGAGGTTGATATTATCTCAACAAAAAATAAGATCTCTATCATCATGCTTAATGAAAACAAAGGGAAGCATCCTGCAGGGCAAACAAGAGAGGTTTGAGAGAGTCTGGAACTCATGGATATGCTATATACAGTCTCCTAATTTAGCCATATGCCGAAGGGGTGGATGGGGTGGGTCCCTGGCCAGAAAGCTTTCTTTTCTTTTTCTTTTTTTTTTTTCTTTTGAAGCTGACACTCTTTTTTACTTTCAATAATCTTAATTGAATGAAAATAACAACATGCAGTAACAACCGCGGAACAATAGTTGAGAAGTCACAAAGGTGTACATTCACAAAGAGCAATGAACAGAGGAACAGATTGGCAGTCTACATCATAAACGTAAATCTTATATAAAGTCGAGGAGCCCCTCCACCCCGGGCACCCCAAGGGGATCAAACTGTGCCCACGGGTGCGCCTCCCTAGTACCAGAAAACCGCAAAATAACAACATGCAGTCAGTTCCAGGGGCTTTAACCCCAAATATCAAATAAGAAGAGAAGTAGGGGGGAAGGGGACACACTACAGGAGGGGAGGGAGCATGTAGGGTGGGAGGAAAATGAGGGGCAATGCAGATAGGTAGCCAGATAGTAAATCCCTCTGAAGCCGCTCAAGAGCATAGAATGAGTAACATCAGATATTGACAGTACATTTACATTGCAGTAACCAAGCGTCCCATTTTCTGTGAAAGGAGTGTATATTGAAGTGATTGCGCGCTAGAAGGAGTTCTAGTTCACATTGTTGGTTCAAGGTAAGAATAGTATCACTCAGTGAGGGGGATTCCGTTGATTTACAGAGCCTTGTGATAGTGAGTTTAGCTGCCAGGAGAAGGTGTGCGATTATGAATCTATACTTAGGTAAGAGGACGTGAATGTTAACATAGAGAAGAGCAAGGGCAGGTTTGGGAGTCACAGGTTGAGCACAAATATCTGAAATCAAAGAAAATATTTGGTTCCAGAAGGACCGGAGTGACACACAGGGCCATAGCGTGTGGTACAGGGTGCCTTGTTCCCCGCAGTGACACTCTTTTTTAATATTCTTTGAATACTGGAAGGTTGTTTTAGTTAAGACAAATATTTTGACTTTTGTTTTGGATGGGTTCCGAGTAGGGATGAGCTTGGATTTGGCTTCAGGTTTGGCGTGAACCTGAAGCGAGCCGTCAGTGCTGGGCCAATGAGCTGCAGGCAGAGGAATCCCCACCGGCAGCTGCACTTTGATTGACCAAATCTCATCCCTAGTTCTGAGTCTGTGATACCACCACTAGCATGATAGACTGCTTTGGATCTAAGCATCATTTTGATCTTTTTTCCTACAAAATTGTATGGCACATTCCCCTTCTTGTAGAACCCAGTTCTGTTTTATGGTCTTTCATTCGTCTCTATTATATACATTTATATTGTACTTCTACTATATATGCTAAGTGATATAGAAGTAAGACTGCAAAGACTTATATGTTTGTATGACTTTTTATTCAAAGTTAATAAAACCCATTGAAATGAAAATGAGGTACTTTCATGGAATCTGGAATTGTACTAGTGCTCTGTTCTAGTTAGAGTAAGGCCTCAGGGTCACTGAGCTGATCTTACCAGCCAACCATATAAAATTTGAAGAAAAAAGATAAAAAAATGGAAATGTTAGAACCTTTCCAGTTCATCAAAATACTAGCTCTATGAAATGCGCAGCAGAGAAGCAGAATTAAGACAGATAGCCACTGCCCCACCAGTGAAAACCAAAGATAACTTACTAGCAAATACCTATAGTTGTATGTGTAATGTATATAAGTTTTGGAGATATTATTTTTGTTACATATCATATTGTATCAGTTTTTTTTGTTATTATTATCATAGTATTGATTTTGATTTAGCGCCACAATACTTTTATAAAAAAAAATACAATTACAATAAGCTACAATTTATGTGGATGTGGTTAAAAGAGAAGTTCCAGATTCATTTAATCCCTAGGTGGATGCAGCATCGGCCAGATGTTGCATCAGTCCCCAGCCAGCTCTAAGACCAAGAACTGAGCGATCAAACCCTGTTGATTGCTCAGCTCTCAGGCTTCAGAGAACTAGTGACTGTCAGTCACTGGCTCTCTACTTTGCCCCTCCAGTGCTCACTGCAGTAATGGACTGTGCAGAGCGCAGTAAAAACCCTAAGTGCTGATTCATCACTTTAGCAATGTGCTATTGGTGCAATAATGAAGTGAAAGTGGATAGTAATGCGCTTCAATAGTAAACCAACAATATTAATGTGTAAAACAATCAAATCTTGTAGGTGCAAAAATAGTGCACAAAATTGGAGGACTTCATACAGTTTATCAATTAAAGTCCATAATCAAACATGTGCAAATAATATGTTCAGTGGCGAGTCCACATTTAGATGGTGACTGTGTTCAAATTCCAATGAGGTGAATGGCCTCTTACCATGTGTTAGACAAAACAGAGCCTCCAAATAAACTTGACAATGTGATAATAAAATAACGCCCAGTGATAAAGATGGACTCTTACCAGAGATGAGGGAGGTAAAAACTTCAAGCAAAGTAGGTAGATGATCCCGTGTTGAAGAGGTGGAGCACTCTCCTTGAGGATCCTCCAGATCACATCCACCCACAGCATCCAGAAAAAAACTTGGTGCGGCTCAAGATGAAATGGCCCAAAAGATGCATTCCCAAAAGAAAGAAAAGAACTAATAGTGCATTATCCTTTAAAACCAAATTTAATAAAGGCAAATACACTTACAGCAATCCAAGTTAAAAAGATGTAACAAGCTGAAGAACGTCACGGCCGTCTGCAGAACGGTATCATGACAAAATGACAGCGCGACCAGCTCTTTGCGACGCGTTTCCACACAAGGGGTCGTCTACTGGGACTGGAAAATGTCAGTGTCATTTATGTTTTTTACTGATTTATAGCACTGACACTTGTTTACACTTTAGAAAGAACCACCAAAGTATTCCCATCAGCCCTTGTCCCACAAAGCATCTCACAGTGTATTGACCATTCTAGATTGGAGAAATTGTTCATCCAGTTTAGAGGAAAGACACTGGTTGCTGCTTCTATAGGGAGTTATGTAGAGGCAATCAGAGAGAGAAGATTTTTTTTTTTTGGATCTGTGAGACAACTCAGCCACGTGAGCAGCAGAGAAACTCAACCTAATGGGGGAGACTTTTGAGCATGCTTCCCCAAGGTTTGTTGTTGGGTGATGCAAAGGAATCCTGGGAGATTTTGCTGCATGCTTGCAAAGTGTACACCAACCTATGATTCACAATGACCAAGGTAGAAATGGTGTTGAAACATTGTTTTAGTATACGCCTGGTCTTTGGATAGGTGTATTATCTCTTCTACCATCTAAGTTACAGTAATGTTTTAAAGCATAGAGCAGTGGCATTATTCCTTATCTCCAGAGAGTGCTATAACAGAACTTGTTTGCAGGGGTATGAAGTGAAAAGAAGTGGGACCAGACAGTTACTTAACATGGTGGTGTGACTACCAGGTAGGGGGTGAGAGACCTGATTTGTGTATTGGTGATTTACATTTCTCACTTAACACTAAATCCCTCTGTGTGGACCTTCTTAGTGGAGAAATTTCCCAGGGGCTCTTCAAAAGGACCCTACAGGCTGTCTTCCCAAAAGATGGAGGGAGAAAGCTATACTGTTTTTTACCTATAAGCAATGATCAGAGGGTCTTTCTGAAGCTCTTGAATAAAATATGATATACCACACTTACACACAGCAGTAAAAGTTTATCAGTCTGTAGAGACTTGTATTTGTGCTTTACTCGGAAAATATAATCACGGGAAACGTCAACAGTCTGTCCATTAAAATGGATTGAGCGTAAAAATTATTGCTCCTAATAGGAATATGTTACTTGCAGAGATAAATGCAAGGAAAACTGCCTGCATAAATTAATTTAGAGAACAAAAATAAAATAAATGGTGTTCTACATAAAAAGAAAATGACCAAAGGCCTTCTTAAAGCTATAGTCTCTTTCTTTAAAGAGAACTCCAGATAAGATATAATTTACCAGTAAACATATATTATATTAAGTTTGCTTTATTTGATGCCCTTTTTAGAATACCTGCATTGAACAGTACAAGCCAATTCCCAGCAATTTATTGCAAGTTTCCAAGCAAGGCTTTGTGAGGTAGTAGATGTGGGATTGAATTACACTAAGTGTAATGTGTACTTTAGTTACAGAGATCCTTCATATTTCTTGCAATTGGATAAGGTTTCGGTACCCGCTGGGCAGAAACCCGGACTCAAACAAGGCGTGGAATTCAAGTGACATTCAAATGGTAGAGATGGGCCTAAAACCCTAATGGTCCCAGTTTACTGTTTTGCAAACTGACACCAGGTCATGGCCTTCAGGATTTACTCACCAGGGGGTGGCTAAAAGGAAAACACTACGGTGCAGAAACTGTTAACAGGACAGCAGGCCAGAGAGCAGTCAAGTCCAAAAAGAGGTCTAGGCAGGCAGCAAGCAAGAGCATAGTCAGGTCCATGCAGAGGCTAGGCTGGTGAAACAGGAGGGTAGTCAACAACAAACAGGTAATGGGCAAGCAAGTATTGATGTTTTTAACTCTTAAGCCGGTCAGCATAAGGGTCATTACTAATAATCTCATATGTCCCTGGTGCTACTTGCTCCTGTGTTTATTCCTCCTTCCTGCACCCCCATCATCATAAAAGTCTGGTACAGCAGGGGTTAATATAGCTGAAGAAGCTGTGACGAGCAGTTTTTAAGAGTGGCTGACTATACCCACCCTTTCAGCCACCTTCCTCCATTTATAGAAACCATACTTAAACTTCTAGGAATAAAACAAGATCTTTGAGATCTTTGAGTGGAGGAGGTGAACCTTTCAATCATCTTCCCATCCTCCAGTCATAGATCCTGTTTCATTTATAGAAGCTATATTACAGTTTATATGAATGGAGGAGGGGATATGAAAGGACAGGCACTCTTTTTACACTTACTATTCTAAACACAACACTTATACATACCTGTCAGCCCTCTGCACACCTGAGTGACTGCCGATGATGCCTAAATACTTCCCCACATGCTTGGATCTTCATCCCCATGACTAAGCACCGAAGGGCGGGGCAAAACACATTGGGAGTGTGGCCTGGCTGGAGTCTAGGCTGAGGTTGCCACTTTCACACTGATTTTAGGGACCACACGAATGTGCGGCTACAGGAATCCTTTTCTTCTGTACCACTCTTGAAGAGTGCCTGTCACTGCTTCCATGAGCTCTATTAACCCCCAGTAGAATAGAACAGCGGTGGGGGTAGAAGGTATATCGGAGGAGGAAGATTTCAAGAAGTACTGCAGCCAGAGGCACAAGGGCAAGTCATTAATAGTAAGTAATGTCCCCTGTGCTATTTTTTTTTAACTAAACGTAGGCTTTAAAGTGTATCTAATGCCTACACGCAGGCTGAATATCGGCCCAAATCAGCCAGTACAATAGATACTGGCCGACATTCAGCCTTTGTGTAGAGGGCCTTGTTTGAAAGAAACTGATCTCATGACCAGCTTCTGTCGAATGAGCATGCTGAAAACCAGCAGCTGAGCGGCATCCGATCAGTGCTCTCAGCCAATGGCTGTGAGCGCTGACTGGGGTGTTCTGGTGGGGGGGGGGGGGGGTGTCACAGTTCCTCTGTCGCAAAAGTACAGCGAATAGTTAGTACAGAGACTTCCTCACAAGCTGATCAGTTTTTTTTCCGTAAAAAAAAAAAACAACGGTGAACTCAGCATAGAAAAAAACTATTCAGTCGCAAGGAGTGAAAGAGGACATGAGGCCATACAATGCGATTAGAGGAGAAGCAATTTAACCTCAGGATATGCAAGGGTTTTTTTACAGTAAGGGCAATAAGATTGTAGAACTCTCTTCCACAAATGGTAGTAACTGTGGGGAGTATGGCTACATTTAAAAGATTAAAACATTCAGGGGTATGGGAAATGAATACGTCCACTCACACCTACACAGGTTGAACTGGATGGATTATTGTCTTTATTCAACCTCAACTACTATGTAACTATGTAACTTACCGAACAAAAAAAAACTGTACTGTGTGTACCAGGCTTTTACAGTAAACTTCTCGTTTTTGCTCCCTATTGCTTTGTTAACCCCTTTGCGATTCGGCACTGCATGACTTTAACGGACAATTGCGCGGTCATGCAACGCTGTACCTAAATGAATTTGACGTCCTTTTTTTCCCACAAACAGAGCTTTCTTTTGCTGGTATTTGATCACCTGTGCAATTTTTTGATCATGCGCTATAAACAAAAAAAGAGCGTCAATTTTGCAAAAATAGCAATATTTTTCACATTTTTTTTATATGAAATTCCCCCCCAAAAAAATGTAAAAATCTAATTTTTTTAACATTTGCAGCCAATTTGTTTTATGCTACATATGTTTGGTAAAAAAAAAAAGCAAAAAGCGTGTTTTGATTGGTTTGCGCAAAAGTTATCGCGTTTACTAACAAAGGGAAAGATTTTTGTCATTTTTGTTGTTTTTTTTAAAACGCGTAATGTTGGCAATCTGCGATTTTTTTTTGGGACTGCGACATTGGGGCGGACAGATCGGACCCTTGACTGACATTTTTGACACTTTTAGGGTTACCAGTGAAATTTCTACAGTAATCAGTGCTATACATATGCACTGTTACTGTAAAATTACACTGGCAGTGAAGGGGTTAGCTTTTTTGAGAGGGAGGGGCTGTGTGTGTCCCTAGGGGCGTGATTCTAACTGTGATTGGCTATGGTTTGGACTGTAGGAACAATGATCAACGGTCCTACATAGTAGAACCGTGTGATCACTGTTTCTACACAGAGGAGAATGACAGGCGGCTTGTTTACATTAGCCGCCTGACTTTCTCCCTCTGCAGCGACGATCGCCGAGTGACCGGCGGACCCGATGTCACACGCGCGGGGGGTCCGTGACCGCGCAGGAGCGGGAGCGCGCCTCCGGCGGCGCGCGCTCGCTCCCCAGAGCCTCACAGGCTAGTGACGTAGAGCTACCTCACTCTGCCTGTGAGGGGCTGACTGCCGCAGTAAATATACTGTGCGCAGTCGGCAAGTGGTTAACTCCAAAACCACAAAATGAATATATTGCAACCAACCAATCCTTGGATGAAGTGACTGCATTAAGTTTCTGGTTTTAGTTTTTTGGGGTTTTTTTTAATCTTTTTTTTACCTGGCAGTCTGGCCAATAACATACTTACTGTCTTGGTGTGGCTCCTCCATGAATGGAGGAGCAACAGAGACACCCAAAGACAGCCGCACTGCTTGGAGAAAGTATTGTTAGATGGACTAGTAGATGTAGAGGGACTTTATATAAGTGACTAACAAATTAAAGCCTAAAGCCTTGTACATATTAAAAGTTTTTTCATTCAATGGAAAAAAAACAAAAAAACGGAGAGATCGCCGTAGTAACACCAATGATGTTAGTGCGTTGATCTCCCCCACTGTCCCTTTATATTCTCACAGGAGGACTGCCCCCCATCACCCTAGAACACACTGATCAGCGCTGGCCAATGGCTGCCAGCTTTGATGAGATGCAAGTCGGATATTGGTTTTCCAACATGCACTTTTGCCAGATGCTGGTAATGACATCGAGTTCTGTAGAACAGACAGCTGCATGCATGGGCCGAAAGTCAGCTGAACCGGCCAATTTTAGATTTGGCCCGCATGTGCAAAGCTTACCTTCAGCTAACACTTTTAAGCAGTTGCAAAAGCTGTTTTTGTTTTCCTTTTGGATAAAGGTTTTAGCTAAATAGTTAAAAGCTGTTAAAGGAAGTTGAAAATTGACAGCAGGATCAACAGATAAAAAATTAAGTTACAGGGAGAGTCAGAAAAATAAAAATTGCTTAGTTAAAGCTAGTGTCAGACTGCATTATATATATCGTTTTTCATTTTTATTTTAGTAGCATTTTAAATTTAAATATTACAATTAAATAGTTTTGTTTTATCTATCCAATAAGTGCAAAAAACATGATCATGTAGATCATGTCAGAAATTTGGCGGTACTGTGCACATTTCTTATCTCAAGTCTAATCTTAACTGCTTTATGACTGCCCATTCTGGATAGGTCCGAAAAAATCAATGTCTTATTCCACAGGTATGTCAGTTTATTTATTGTTTTGATTTTGCAAAGCAAAAACCTGAACTAATTTATTTGTCGTCCTTAAAATATACCCACACAAATAGAGGGAAGGCATATAAACTTTATTCACACAATGTCCTTGGTGAGCTTATAACCCAGGACCATTTAGGCAAGAGTGGCGAGAAACTGGCAGTGTTATAGCAGAAGACAGAAACTGTGTGGTTCTGTTTCTGCAGTCCTACAACCCACTTATTCCCCACAACCCAGCCCTTTTTTTGTATCCAGTACCCTATGGATTTCTTCCCCCTTGATAAGATTCCAGCAGTTTGCTATGTTTTGTAAATCCATTTATAAATTAATTGGGCACATTTTCATTAAGGAAATGTGTTACAGTGCTGTAGGGATCTGCTGCCCTCTATTGTCTGTAGTGGTAAATGCTTGAAAATATGTTATTTATGCACTACCTGTCTCTGGGTTATTGGGTAAAAAAACCCAGAAGGAGGAAGAATACAGAGAGAGCAAGTCTGAGACATGTATTCTGCCCATGGGAGAATTGTTGCTGAACCCTGACCAGCCACAAATGTGTGTGTGTGTATATACAATATATATATATATATATATATATATATATATATATTATGGATCGACCGATTATCGGCAAAGCCGATATATCGAGGGCCGATATACACTTTCCCCGATAGGGGAGGGCCGATATTGCCAATATTTCGGAAAGTGCTTGTACCGGAGTGATACCTGCAGCTGGAGGCATCACCCTGGTACCGGCGTCCATAGCCCACGGTCGGCTGTCTTGTAATGACAACCGATGCAGCCGAGAAGCCCCTCGGCTGTCATTACAAGGAGTGGGAAGGGACGTCCCCCCCTCCCGCTGCCTTACGCGGCTCGCCCGGGTCTCCCATCCCACCGGGAGACCCGGGCAACCAGCTTGCACGGCCGCCGAAGACCCGATCAAAGCCGCATTCGGCTCTGATTGGGTCTCCATGTAAAAACCCAGATTATGACATCACTTCCGGGTGTTCGGCGCCAGATTCAAAAAAATGACAGCATTCAAAACAGCCAAACTTGGCATTTTGAATGCTTTTAAGTGCAGAGTAGGGGTTTGGGGTATTTTAGACCCCCAGATCCCTCCATAACAGTGCCTGTCAAGTGCTAAAAAAAAAAAAAAAGCTGATACCGATATGCAATGGGCAAAATATCGGTATCGGCAACGAAAAACCGATATCGGTCGATCACTAATATATATTATATATATATACGGTATATAAACTGTATATATATAAAGAATGGGGACTGAAGCATCTCTGCCTTATTGTTATTATCTCACATGCACAGTGCCAGATAACTAGGTCTGTGCTACTGTATGTATGTTTGTAGTGGTCATCTTCCAGTATATTATTAGGTGAACCTATAATAGAGTTTATATACAGCTCTTATTATTTTAGTTAACTGTGTCCCTTATAGTCTTGGATTCTATAGCTAGTTTTAGCTTAGGGCACAAGAACAAGAAATGGCTAGAGCCAGGTTAGGCATCTGACGGCCACTTCTGGTAGTTAGAGGTCTGGTGGCATGACAGATTAGAACCTGCTAGGGGAAGGGACTAAGATCCAGAGTATATATGCGACTCTGAATTCTAGTTCCACACCACACGTTGGTGAGAAACTGCATTCCAGGCTGTTTGGACAATGGTTGGATCTTCTCATCATTGCAGATTTTGTCTTCAGGTTTCCAACGCCAAGACAAATGCCATTTTGGGGATCATTCTCAGGAGCCCCTGCAACTGGACTTTGCTGCAACATTCATCTGGAGGTATCTCTATTAATAATCATATATACCCGGGTATAGATTTAAATTATGTAGATTTATATTATTATAGGTAAACTTCTAGTCTGCCTAATTAATTTTCCAGAGAATGCCTAGACACTGCCAAGTTACAGAATCAATTCCATTCAATGTAGCTTGTTCTGCTCTGAATGCTAAGATCACATATGGTAAAAGCGTCAACACCAGATATATGTAAGTGACAATTTTATTTGTGCCAGAAATTCATGTAACATTTTTTTTTTTTTTTTTTTTAGCACACATACTTATATGCCAAAACCAACCATGCCAAGTTTTAAATGCCAAAAACAAAGCTCTGCAAGTGACATAGAGACTGCTGAGTTACAAAAAGAAATTTCCCAGAGACTGATGAATCCTAGAAAGAGAGTGCCTTCTGACTTCTAAGTCAGACTGTTCATAGGCTTCTGGGTTAAGGGGACATGTAAAATAAACCCTAGACAAAGAAGTTTCTGCTTGCCTGACTGTTTGCCTCTCTTTTGGGCATACTTTGTTGCATAGTGGCAGGGAAACTTGGCTCCAAGTAGTTGGTTTGGTGCGGCAAATGCTTTTCCATGCACCCAATACATGATATCATAAGACATCTGACTTGTGAAAGAGTGTCATTCTTTGCAGGCTACTTTTGAGCAAGCATCCCTTCACCATATAAGCCTGTAGGTCCACCAACCTTATGCTTTGGTCAGCACCCATGAGTGAGTGCCCGAGTCCGTATAGGACACTACCAAAACGTATCCCTTAATGTCCTGAAAGAAAAGAGGAATTTATTATTTGAAGGGTAAGTGTACTTTCAGACAAACTACACTCACCCATCCTACCTAGACTTTCGGACCTAGAAGTCCTCCCCCAGCTGCTTACATATTGTAGTTGGACACCGTTTGGACAAAAATGTCACCACTGGCTACATCCCCACAGCGAGCCTTTATAGATGTTTAACCGGTTGCCGACCGCCGCAAATACATATACTGCGGCGGTCAGCCCCGGCCAGGCAAAGTGACGTATGGGTACGTCACTCGCCTGTCACTTGCTTGTGAGCCAATAGTGGGCGAGCGCGCGCCTGCGGAGGTGCGTGCCCGCCCCGGCTCGTTCCCTAGGAAGTCCGTGCGTGTGACCGGCGGACCCGATGTCCGCCAGTCACTCGGCGATCGTCGGTGGAGAGGGAGAAAGGCAGGCGGCTACTGTAAACAAGCTGCCTGTCATTCTCCCCTGTGTAGGAATAGTGATCATACGGTTCTACTATGTAGGACCGTTGATCACTGTTCCTACACCAGTAGCCATGTCCAATCACAGTTAGAAACATGCCCCTAGGGACACACTTAACCCCTCCTTCCCCAATAAAGTTAACCCCTTCCCTGCCAGTGTCATTTTGCAGTAACATTGCATATATATAGCACTGATTACTGCAGTAATGTCACTGGTAACCCCAAAAGTGTCAAAAATGTCAGTCAAGGGTCCGATCTGTCCGCCGCAATGTCGCAGTCCCGCAAAAAAAATCGCAGATCGGCGCCATTACGAAACACCAAAAATGACAAAAATCTTTCCCTTAGTTAGTAAACGCAATAACTTTTGCGCAAACCAATCAAAATACGCTTTTTGCGATTTTTTTTTTTACCAAACATATGTAGCATAAAACAAATTGGCCTAAAATGTTAAAAAATTTTGATTTTTACATTTTTTTGGGGGAATTTCATATAAAAAAATGTGAAAAATATTGTTATTGTTGCAAAATTGACGCTCTTTTTTTGTTTATAGCGCAAAAAGTAAACATCGCACAGGTGATCAAATACCACCAAAAGAAAGCTCTGTTTGTGGGAAAAAAGGACGTCAAATTCGTTTAGGTACAGCGTCGCACGACCGCGCAATTGACCGTTAAAGTCACGCAGTGCCTAATCGCAAAAAACCCCCTGGTCAGGAAGGGGGTAAAATCTTCCGGGGCTTAAGTGGTTAAAGGGCCATGTTCCAAAAATCTCCAGTTTTGGAAGCCTTATGCAAGTTTTTATGGCTGACTGCCCCGGCTTGGCCAGTGATGAATGAGTGTCAGCTGGTAGATGTAAGCTTATCAAGGAAGGCTGTAGCTGTTCTATATATGTGTATATGTTAGTTAAAGCCAGGAAAGCAAGGCAGGGAGGAAAAATATACCTTGAAAGTGAAATTACCCAGTGAACTTATATCTATCTTATATGGTCTGGTTATAAGAGGGGTTAATATATTGTGTTTGACATCTCTTTAGAAAAGTGGATCTGTTTATTTCTAATTTCACAGCCTTCACACAACGCTCTATTGCACTGTTTAATTAGGCAAGGTATTGAGGGTTTCGCTGCCCCCTCCACTCAGCAGGGAACACTTTGAATGCTGTTCGGACTCTACCAATTCACTAGATAGATTTACACGGAGCTGTGCTCTACTTTTACATTACACATTTGGTTGTTTTACTGTGCACTTTATAGGGAATTTGTCAGGAAAGAAATATGGAAACTGTCATTCCTGACTTGCTTTTAAAGGGGCAAGATCAAGGGCTGTCATTCTTATTCATTGCTTCACTACTTTCTAAGTCACAGACCTGAAACAAGTATGCAGCTCAAGTTTTCGGTTGCTTGCTCCATAGCTGTTTAGAGTTCATGACTCATTGAATATTGAAGCGATGGATAAGGATGACAGCTCTGCTGCTTGCATCCTCAAGAAAACGTCTGCAATGGCAGCTGTCTCAATGGGTTTCTTTTAAAAGAAATATTTCATCAACAAACCAGCTAACTGCAGTTGACCAGATACATAAAATAGCATATTTCTGCTGAGTCTGTCAGCAACCAAATGAACATTACAATGAAATACTAAATTGTGGATACTGCTGCTTTGATTAAAGTGTTACTTTACCCATTGCAGCTTGATAAACGTTATTTACATCTTGCCGACCACCGCACGACTATTTACTGCGGCGGTCAGCCCCTCACAGGCAAAGCGACGTAGTACTACGTCGCTAGCCTGTGAAGGTCTCAGGAGCGAGCGCACGCCGCCGGAGGTGCGCTCCCGCGCGGTCACGGACCACCCCGCGCGTGTGACCGGCGGACGATCAGGTCACTCGCGATCGTCGGGTGGAGAGGGAGAAAGGCAGGCGGCTGATGTAAACAAGCCGCCTGTCATTCTCCCCTGTGTAGGAATAGTGATCATACGGTTCTACTATGTAGGACCATTGATTACTGTTCCTACACCTCAAGCCACAGCCAATCACAGTTAAAATCACGCCCCTAGGGACACACATAACCCCTCCCGCTCAAAAAAAAAGTTAACCCCTTCACTGCCAGTGTAATTTTACAGTAACAGTGCATATGTATAGCACTGATTACTGTAGTAATGTCACTGGTAACCCCAAAAGTGTCAAAAATGTCAGTCAAGGGTCCGATCTGTCCGCCGCAATGTCGCAGTACCGCAAAAACAATCACAGATCGCCGCCATTACGCGTTAAAAAAAAAAAACAAAAATGACAAAAATCTTTCCCTTTGTTAGTAAACGCGATAACTTTTGCGCAAACCAATCAAAATACGCTTTTTGCAATTTTTTTTACCAAACATATGTAGCATAAAACAAATTGGCTGAAAATGTTAAAAATTTTTGATTTTTACATTTTTTTGGGGAATTTCATATAAAAAAATTGAAAAATATTGTTATTTTTGCAAAATTGACGCTTTTTTTGTTTATAGCACATGATAAAAAAAATCGCACAGGTGATCAAATACCACCAAAAGAAAGCTCTGTTTGTGGGAAAAAAAGGACGTCAAATTCGTTTGGGTACAGCGTCGCAATTGTCCGTTAAATTCACACAGTGCCGAATCGCAAAATAGGCCCTGGTCAGGAAGGGGTTAAAATCTTCCTGGGCTTAAGTGGTTAAGCAAGGAACATACATTCAACATTAATAATTGTGCTGTAAAAATTAGCGTGTGCTGTAAATTGCTTCCAGCATTGCTTCAGCACTTCTGGCCTGAAGCTGCCATTTTGCTGAAGCCTAGAGCCCCTGAGCAGCAGTGAATCTTTAGGCTGTCAGCAGATCAGCCCCTAGTGGCTCTGATTTTTGGCAAAATTCCAAAAATAGAGAGCAATTGAGCATGTGCAGTGCAGGATTTAATCAATGTAGGTACTTATTTTTAATGTTTTACGTACCGTAGCTACACCTGTAAAAGAGGCCAGCATGAAGTGATCTAACAGTACCTAATATTCAGACTTTAATTCTCTTCGGTGTCCATGCATAAAGTAATGTCAAAAGTCCCTGTCCAGTGTTCTGCTGAAGAATTAGAGATTTAAGGGTTTTAAATGCACAATCCAAATCTCTTCCCATAGGACCCTTTTACACTGACAGACCAGTCAGACGGATCCGATCGGACTATCCACTGCTCTCTATTGAGCGGTGGATGTCAACAGACATGTGTCTGCTGACACCCGCCAGCATCTAATCTGAACAGACGGATGGGGATCTGTTTCCCATCCATCCGGCAGATCAGATGACAGTCGGATGGAAATGGACAGGCAATCCATTTCTATCCAACTGCCCCATAGAGAACAGCAGACTGTGTTCCTGTCCGCTCTGCATAGCGGAGCGGACACAGACCTGTCATCCCCCTGCTCAGCAAAGATCAGGGGACGGATCCCTCAGATCAGGCAGATCTGCTAGATGGAGTCCGCCCCGTCTAAAAGGGATCTTAACCTCCCAATTCCACATCCTAGGTTGACTACCTAAAAAATAATTAACGGAAAGGTTGACAATCTGTAGTTTATACAGAGCCACCTGCCTACGACTAAGACAATGTTTCAGGGTTTTCTGTTCCTGATGCTGCTCTCTAATTCAGCCTACTCACCCGGCCAGTCACACCATAGTGAATAATGGCCATTGACACTTCTAACTTAGCTCCTGGACCTGGAATAGTCATTAAACTTCACAGGGTATCCTGACACTGGGTTAAAAACTTGTTTAGCCTTTGGACAAACTTAAAGCGGAGTTCCGGCCACGAAAAAGTTTTTTCAAAAAAAAAAATACCTCGGGACAGTCAGGGCTAGTACATTCCACAATGGATAGCCTCTGTACTGTCCCGGGTCGCACTTACCTTTTAGAAGAAATGCTTAC
>NC_138771.1:588291355-588313855 GCF_965119305.1 Pelophylax lessonae
GGGAAGGGGATACATTGAAAAATACAGCAAATAAATAAGAAATAACAGAAAAGAGAAGAAGAAAAGAAAAAAGGAGTGAGAGGGACAAGTGCACAGGGATGAGAAGGAAATGAACAGACAGGAAGACAGATTTAACTGACAGCGACAGAAGGAGGGGGGACTCGAGAGACTGGGGGGAACAAGGAAGAAAAGAATTAGAGTGGAAGAGACGGAAGAAAGGAAAAAACAGGAGGGAGCAGAAGACTGAGGAATTAAGGGTGGAGAGATAGAATAAAGAGGAGGGAGGGAGAGAGAGAGAGAGAGAGAGAGAGAGAGAGAGAGGAAGGGACAAAAAACAGAGACAGGAGGAAGGAGAGAGGGAGGGTGCAGGGAAGAGGCGGATGTGGAGGGTGTCAGAAGTGGTGGGCAGGCTCAGTCCTGGGGGTCCGTGTAGAGGTGCGAGGACCCCCCCTGTACCCCCAAGCATGCACCTCTTCAGCATGATCTTCCTACTGCTCATGTTACAGGCTAGGATGGCTCAGGTAAGCTCCGGCTTGTCAGTCTGCTGGCTAGATGTAGCTGTCCATGCTCTGTGGTGCTGATGCTGGCCTTTGGGAGGAGGAGGGGGGGAATGAGAGAGAGAGAGGCTGCTGCTGACATTGACAAAAGAGCCTCTTCTGGGAGAGGGTGGACAGGGAGGTGTGTGTCTGTATTTACAATGTATATATGTCTCAGCGTCAGGACATGTGCACAGCCTATGTGTGTGGGTCTAGTGCATGGCACATGTGTGTGATGTGTGATGGACCCATAGATGGATCCTTAGATAGATGCCTTATCCTCTTTATATTATTCATTCTTAGCATGCATCTGTACACGTTCCAGGATACAATGCTCTGCTGTGTGCATCAGACACGGCCAACCAGGGCCCTTCCACCATTGATGAACTATAAGCCCCAGTATGTCCCATCAGCTTCTGGTGATCAGGGCAGCTGGTCCTTACAGTTCCCCACTGGCTAGCTGGTTGGTCTTGGTTGACCAGTCCCGAAAGGTCTTTTTGTCTTTGTTGTCTAGGATGGCATCTATCTATGAAAGATCCTTGTGTCCTTAGCAAGTTTAAATCTTTACTGTCCGGGCGTATTTACCAAGGCGCAGGACATCGTGCAGAGTGCAGGAACCCTTCGTAACCAGTGTCATAGTTTTGACTGCTCCAAACTACCGGAAAGCGACACTGCATAGGTTGCTATGGGTTGTTACACTCGGCGAGCCGTCATTGCTGCTTGCGACGCCTTATTAAATGGACCCTGCTGTTTAAATTATTTATTCGTTATTTATTCAAGCTGTTATTGATCCTGATGTACTTGTTGTAAATATTTTGTCCAGAAAGGGAAGTAAACAGAGAGAAGGCTGGATACAAAGTGCACATGTACCAATAGCGGGGGCCTTTCCAGTAACTCATGGGATGATTTACATAAATGTTATGTGTATGGGCATTTCTCCGGATAGGTTTTCTGCAACACGAGAATCTATCTCTAGTAATATGGTATGTGTAAATGGCTGTTTTTCTGTATTTCAATGTAATGCTGTAAATATGTTAACTGAGATATGCTTAAAGGGACACTGAACTCAACTCAAAAAGTACATTCTATTGCTCTCAGCCTCCTCCAAACTTCCAAACTCCTTTATTTGATGCTGTGATCTGTTTTCCTGTTACAGGGTGGCAAGGTTTGTTCTCTATGGTCCTACTGTAGTCCTACGATAGTTGTGGTCATGTGCACCGCTCTTTGCACACTACAAATCCTATAGTCCCTAATCCTTCTCGAGAGCAAGCAAGAGAGGGTGGCTATGTTCCTATATAGCAGTGATGGTGAACTTTGGCACCCCAGATGTTTTGGAACTACATTTCCCATCATGCTCAACTACATTGCAGAGTGCATGAGCATCATGGGAAATGTAGTTCCAAAATATCTGGGGTGCCAAGGTTCACCATCACTGCTATATACAGTAGGAACATAGCCACCCTCTCTTGCTCGCTGTTGAGAAGGACTAGGGACTATAGGATTTGTACCGTGCATACAGCAGTGCACATGACCACAAATATCGTGTACTGCTTATTCCAAACAAACAGAAGTGAGGGGAAAAGGAAACATTCAGGAGCTCATTGAGGATGTTACAAGGAGGCAGAAATACACAATAAGGGTCCATGCATACTAGGAGCAGAAAAAATGGCAGAACTTTTGGCAAATGCTCATAGTAACTCATATTGCACAAGAGTTTAGAAGAGTTTATGGGCATTTGCTTTTGTAAGCATTTTTTTCCAAAACATTCCTCTCTGCTCATTTTTCAATGTACACTTGAAAAGACCAAACACTCTTAGTGTTAGCAAATTGCTTTCAGGCGTTTCTTTGGGCTTTTTTCAGGCGTTTTTTCAGGCAGTTTTCAAATGTTTTTTGCAAGTGTTTGGAGGCAGGCATTGACATCTAACAAAAACGCTTGTAATCTGCCAAAAAGAAGCTCATGTACTTTTTTGAGCTTCAGGCGTTTTGCTTCAGGCGACAAAACGCTCATGTGTGAACAGGGGCCATTAATATCAATAGGATTTTGCTTGTTGGGCATTTTGAGACTTTGGAGATGAGCATTTTATGAGCTGAAAAACTCTCAGGTGTTATCAGGGCCTTAGGCTCCATTCACACCTGAGCGTATCATTTTCAGGCGTTTTTTCGGGCATTTTTCAGGCGTTTTTTTTTTCAGGCATTTTTCAGGCGTTTTTTCAGGCATTTTTTGCAGGTGTTTGGAGGCAGGTATTGACATCTAGCAAAAACGCTTGTAATCGGCCAAAGAAGAAGCTTATGTGCTTTTTTGAGCTTCAGGCGACAAAACGCTCAGATGTGAACAGGGGCCATTGAAATGAATAGGATTTTGCTTGTTGGGCATTTTGAGACTTTAGAGATGAGCGTTGGTGTTATCAGGTCCTTAGGCTCCAGTCACACCTGAGCGTATCATTTTTAGATGTTTTTTTGGGCGTTTTTAAGGCTTTTTTTGGGCGTTTTTCAGGCATTTTTCAGGAGTTTTTTCAGGCATTTTTTTGCAGGTGTTTTGAGGCAGGCATTGACATCTAACAAAAACACTTGTAATCTGCCAAATAAAAAACCCATTGGCTTTTTTGAGCTTCAGGTGTTTTGCTTCAGGCGACAAAACGCTCACATGGGCCATTCAAATGAATGGGATTTTGCTTGTTGGGCGTTTTGAAACTTCAGAGATGAACGTTTTACGAGCTGAAAAATGCTCAGGTGTGAACAGGGCCTTAAACAATGTGTTTATGCCTGTTTATGAGCACTTGTGTGCAATTAACATTGTTTCTGCTTGAAAACTCCTCCCAAAAATGAAAATTGTGATGTTTTTTTTTTCCTGCTTCTAAACTCTCCTCTTGAAATATTATTATTATTATTTCACAGGATTTATATAGCGCCAACAGTTTGCGCAGTGCTTTACAAAATAAGGGCAGACATTTCAGTTACAATACAATTTGGTACAGGCGGAATCAGAGGGTCCTGCTTGTTAGAGCTTACAATCTAAGAGGGGGGTCAAGTGATACAAAAGGTAATAACTGTGGGAGATGAGCTGATGGATAAAGTAAAAACAGTGTATTTGTTAGAAGCAGGATAGGCTTCCTTAAAAATAAGGGTTTTTAGGGATCATCTAAAGATGGATAGATTAGGAGATAGTCAGACAGTTTTGGGTAGGGAGTTCCAAAGGATGGGGGAAGCTCAGGAGAAGTCCTAGAGTTGAGCACGAGAGAAGGTGTCAAGGGAGCTAGAGAGCAGGAGATCTTGGGAGGACCAAAGAGAGCGGTTTGGTTGATATTTTGAGACCAGGCTAGTGTTGTAGCTGGGGGCCTAGTTGTGGGTGGCTTTGCAAGTTGTTGTTAGTACTTTTAATTTTATCAGTTGGGTGAGCGAGAGTCAATGGATGGATGGTAGAGAGGGGTGGAAGACACTTATCGGTAGGTAAGGTGGATGAGTCTGGCAGCAGCATTCATGATGGACTGAAGGGGGGATAACCTATGTAAAGGTAATCCAATGAGGAGGGAGTTGCTGTTGTCGGGAGGATAACTTTTGTAAAGTTAATCCAATGAGGAGGGAGTTGCAGTAGTCAGGGGGATAGCCTATGTAAAGGTAATCCAATAAGGAGGGAGTTGCAGTAGTCAGGGGGATAGCCTATGTAAAGGTAATCCAATAAGGAGGGAGTTGCAGTAGTTGGGGGGATAGCCTATGTAAAGGTAATCCAATAAGGAGGGAGTTGCAGTAGTCGGAGGGATAGCCTATGTAAAGGCAATCCTATGAGGAGGGAGTTGCAGTAGTTGGGGGGATAGCCTATGTAAAGGTAATCCAATAAGGAGGGAGTTGCAGTAGTCAGGGGGATAGCCTATGTAAAGGTAATCCAACAAGGAGGGAGTTGCAGTAGTTGGGGGGATAGCCTATGTAAAGGTAATCCAATAAGGAGGGAGTTGCAGTAGTCGGGGGGATAGCCTATGTAAAGGCAATCCTATGAAGAGGGAGTTTCAGTGGTCGAGGTGATAGCCTATGTAAAGGTAATCCTATGGAAGGGGGGATAGCCTAGGTAAAGGTAATCCAATGAGGAAAGAGTTGCAGTAGTCGGGGGGATAGCCTATGTAAAGGTAATCCTATGGAAGGGGGGTAGCCTAGGTAAAGATAATCCAATGAGGAGTGAGTTGCAGTAGTTGGGGGGATAGCCTATGTAAAGGCAATCCTATGAGGAGGGAGTTGCAGTAGTCGGGGGGATAGCCTATGTAAAGGCAATCCTATGAGGAGGGAGTTGCAGTAGTCGGGGGGATAGCCTATGTAAAGGTAATCCTATGAGGAGGGAGTTGCAGTAGTCGGGGGGATAGCCTATGTAAAGGCAATCCTATGAGGAAGGAGTTGCAGTAGTCGGGGGGATAGCCTATGTAAAGGCAATCCTATGAGGAGGGAGTTGCAGTAGTCGGGGGGATAGCCTATGTAAAGGCAATCCTATGAGGAGGGAGTTGCAGTAGTCGGGGGGATAGCCTATGTAAAGGCAATCCTATGAGGAGGGAGTTGCAGTAGTCGGAGGGATAGCCTATGTAAAGGTAATCCTATGGAAGGGGGGGTAGCCTAGGTAAAGGTAATCCAACGAGGAGGGAGTTGCAGGAGTTGGGGGATAGCCTATGTAAAGGCAATCCTATAAGGAGGGAGTTGCAGTAGTCGGAGGGATAGCCTATGTAAAGGCAATCCTATGAGGAGTGGGTTGCAGTGGTCAGGGGACAGCCTATGTAAAGGCAATCCTATGAGGAGGGAGTTGCAGTAGTCAGGGAGATAGCCTATGTAAAGGTAATCCTATGGAAGGGGGGATAGCCTACGTAAAGGTAATCCAATTATGAGGGAGTTGCAGTAGTCGGGGAATAGCCTATGTAAAGGTAATCCTATGGAAGGAGGGATAGCCCATGTAATTGGGATTTCACATTAGAACCTTTAGAGGCACATTATGCCTCTAAACACCCTAATGTGCATGTATACATAGGATAATTGAGTTTCTACAGGCAGGTGAAAAAAAATGTAAAACTCCTGTAGAAGCAGCGTTTTTTAAGCCAAGTGTGAAAAACAAATTCACAAAAAGGGTCATTAGGTAGTGAATGTGTATGTATTGATTTAAAGTGCCACTTTAACTTTTTCTAAAATGGGACAAAAGTTTAACTATGGCTTTTCTGGGGTCCCAACTGAAGGCTTATGACATTGTAAGATCCTGATGAAATAAATACCTCCTCTGAGCAAGCAGGGTTTAATTGGGATCATGATGGACAAGTTGCTTATGTTGCTCCTAAGTAGATCTTATTAATGTAATGATGGAACTTTGTGTATCATGGTGGAGCTTGCAGAAATGATTTCATGATGGTATGTGTGTTCTGTGTAACAGGAGGCTGGTCACTGCTATATCATTCTTTTTATTGTACCGCTGACGTAAGAAATTGTAATATGTGATTTAAATGAAAAGCTTGGACTGTATAACATTGCCATTTTACTCATCATGTTTTGTCTGCAGGTAGTTAGAAAAGTTTATGAACTTAATTATAGATTGTCACTATTAAAACTCTTGTTGTTAACCCAAAGGATGAACTTTGAGATATATACGGTATATAGATAATGAGTGGTATAATACGAAAATGTTTTTGTTCTTAAAGCTTATAATTTAGAGAGGTTGTTTGCAGTCACATGAACACTTCCTCGCGCAGCGCTGGCTAGGGGGGGGGGGGGGGAGAGACTTCTGGTGAGCATGTCACTTCTGGTGAGCATGCATGGCGGAATGACAATGCTAACCCACTGAAGTGTAAGTCACACTGAAAATTAAAATGGCAGTTTAACAACTTAATTTTTTTTTAATACAGATGAAGATAAAAATGAAGCTCCTCAAGCTATTCGGGTTGGATGGTGTGCGGCGAAATATATTAAATTAGCTTTTGAGTTTACTTATGCTTTTAAAGTGTTCCACAAGCCAAAACTTGTTTTGGATAGAACAATGAAGGGATAGAATACCTACCAAGTTGTTATGGTTGTCTTCGCTAGGGAGATTTAGTGCCGGTTCATACTAACGCGGCACGACTTCGGGGGCGACCTGTGAAGTCGCGTGCACTGCGATTTCGGCGCGACTTGCACGGACTTCATATAATGAATGTTTATGCAAGTCTCTCCAATGTCACCCCGAAGTAGTACAGGACCCTTTTTCTAAGTCGGAGCGACTTGAGTCGCTCCTATTAGAACGGTTCCCGTAGCACACAATGGACCGCGTCTTGTCAGGCTGACCAGTCGCCTGACAAGTCGCGGTAGTGTGAATGGAGTCTTACTCTGTTAGTCCTGGAGACCACTGAAAAGTGGTCTCCAGGTGGACTAAAAGTGGGTCAAAATTTGAACTTGTTACCAGAAAAAGAATAGAGAGGACATTTTCCAATGGGAACATTTGTTCTGGTGACTTTTGAGAGATTTCCTCTCGCTTCCTGTTGTGTCTGCAGGACAGCAAGTGAAGGGAATTCTCTCCAATGGGATGAAAAACCTGACAGCGGTTTCCCTACTCCCTCCAACATGAAAAAAAAAAAAGTTAGCATTTGGCAACCTTTAGATATTATGGCTTCAAGTCTTTAACTTTACCAATACAACAAGGGACAAGGCAGGGATGCCCACAGTCTCTCCTACAGTTTGTTTTTGCCCTTGAGCAACAAGCAGAACATAAAAGGCATCATTTGCATATCCAAACCAAATCCAAATTTTGCTATACATGATGTTTCCGCATAGTTCTCTGCCTAATATACTTTCACTCCTCTCGAGGTTTGCATCTCATTTGAGACTTTGTTAACCACACAAAATCCAATGCGATTGTAACACTACCTCCACAGAAGCCACTGGTAATTTTGGACTATTTCCCCCACTCGTAGCATACACTGTCAGGTACACAGCAATTTTGGCATTCTTCTTCCTCTGGCTCAAAGTTCAGTCTAGGGGGTTCTTTTAGGGGTTTTTTTTTAGAATGGTAACTTTATTAGGGATGGGGAGCATGTGATACCCAGGAACTGTAGAACAACTTGCAGGCTGTATTGCACAACCTCTGGCTGCTCTGTATTCTCATGGCTATCTTGCACAACTCCTAGCTGTACTGGGCAAACTTCTAAGCAGTGTTGCACACTCCTGGCTGTTTTGCACAACTTCTGTCTGCACTGCACTTGCTTGGGAAGGGGGGGGGGGGAGGATGGTAAGCCCACCCCACAGTCAGTTCTCCTCTTTATAGCAGGACGAGTTAATCACTTGGTCCCAGAATGATTGGGCTTACTCCAACCAACTCCCTTGTGGCTCCGCTCTGCCTCTGGATACAGATAGCCCCCCCCAGCTAAGCCTAGCTGAGGCCCCAATGTTTTCAAATGCTCCTTTGGCTTCCTCTCTATCAGGCTCTCTGCCCCAGGAGCAGAACCTCTGCACAGGGGTCTCCTCCTGTAGGACTTGACCAGGAACTCTGCACCTTGGCTGACAGGCCTCAGAATATATATGGGCTCTTCCTCCACTGTCTGGACACACCTCCCCAGGGATTGGCCAGGATTCCATAAATATTCAGGCTGCCTGTCCTGCTCTACTTTCCATTATACTTCTAGAGTTTCTAGAAGATGGGGGTTAGCAGAACAACAGCCTGTTGGACACTGAACAGCTCTAAGTATTCAACCCCTGCTCTACCACGGAGGAGCTATCTAGATTTACCTAGCAGTCTACTCTGACTTACAAGGGTGATACACTATTAATGCTACACTTTCATTATCAACTCAGTCATCTCTTCAAATGTGTTTTCCCTTTTACGTAGTGGGTTTCTAACCTCGTTTAGCTGGGTATCACACTCACATCTACCAACAATCCTTTGTATAAAATATTAAATAGCCCCCTTGTCAAACAACTATTAGAACTGCTAACATTCTGGGTCCACACGTGTATCTCCATCTATATGAATAAAATGTCATATTTGCCTAAATTGCTCTATCCCTTTCAAGTCTTGCCCATCGCCATCCCTTCCCATTTTGGTCTGTGTAGTTGCAGTTACAGAAACTTATATGGGGTTCCAATTAGCTAAGGTTTAAAAAAATACCCTCTTTCAAATCTAAGCTGAAGGGTGGGTTGGGAGAACCCAACATAATCTGCCACTATTAAGCTGTTCAATTAGCTCCAATAATTCAACTCCTGTCGGAAACCTAATACACCTTGTGGGCTTCTTTAAATATATTAGATATTCATCCAATGCCCCTCTCTTCCCTCATATAAATTCCTTCCTTGGTATGCCCAAAACCCCTTAACCCAATTTTGTCACATACCTTGTCATTCTAGGATTTTATTAAACATTCAGTGGGCCTTCATGTGAGAAGTCATCTCTTTGTAGATCTAACCCCTCCACAGGGAATAGTTTATTTTGGGTAATTTTTCCCATCTAATCCCCACATATTGTACTAACTGGGAATCAGAACCCATTATTGTGGGTAATGGGACGAACTATTGCTTACTCTTCCCAGGAGCTCTCCAAGTGTGCAATCTATAGATAATAAAGCCTTAACACACCCGTATTTTCCCCTGTACATACAGCAAGAGTTATTTTCACATGTTCCTCAATCTGTTTTCAAGGGTACTAAAATGAAGGGACCATGGCACATGATTGGTGGACCTGCCCCAAAGAGTGCTGCCTATTGATTAGAGTATATACCATGATCAACATTTACAAGGATCCTTGAGGAATGCTACTTCACAAATCCATCAAAAATTTTTCCTCATTCTAAGACACATTTCCATATTTTCTTAGCTACTAAAAAGACTATAGCACATTTCTGGAAGTTCCCCATCTTGAACTTTTTGGAAGATAAAAACTGCATGCAGGGAACTCTCTTAGACGAGAAATTGACTGCAATGCTTAATGCTACCCACAACAAATTTCTCTTGCTGTGTCAGCTTTGGCTTAACTATTCCCCACTAGTGCTGCTATCATCACAAAGGACTCACTTGCTTTAACTTTAATTCCAGTATGTTATTGCCCCAATCCTGAAACTCCCTTCTTTTCTCTCCCTACCACTTACTCTTGTCCCACCCTATAGGTCCCCTTCTTCCTTTGATTTTAATTCCAATCCCACTAGCCTCTTGGGTCCTTTGTCTTTTTCCCTTTCCCTCTTTTATTTCCCCCCTTCCCTCTTGACTGCCTTTTTTGTCTTTTGCTCTCTTGTCACCTTGCTCCTCCCTTTATTATTTTTTTTTCCCCATTAATTTCTTACCTTTTTCCTCATGTCTTATATGGACATGTTCGCTGAGTTGTCTTCTAATCACATAGCTTTTATGGTGATTTACTCCCCCCCCCCCCATTCCTATTTAAAGTAATATTAAAGTCTCTTTTTTTTCATAACAAACATGTTATACTTACCTGCTCTGTGCAGTTGGTTTTGCACAGAGCAGCCCTGATCCTCCCCTTCTTGGGTCCCTTTCCGAAGCTCCTGGCCCCTCCCTCCTGCCGAGTGCCCCCAAATCTTGCACCCAAGCAGGCTCTCTGCCAGGCTGCAGCTCTGCATGTCTATTCACACACAGAGCCGCAGCTCAGCCCTGCCCCCCTCTCTCCTGATTGGCTCTTGATTAACTCAGTGGCCTGGATTGACAGCAGTGGGAGCCAATGGCTGTCTCAGCCAATGAGGAGGCAGGATCCCCAGAGAGTCGGGTCACTCGTGCACATTGCTGGATTTGGATGGGGCTCAACTAAGTATTTAATGGGCTGGGGGGGGGGGGAGGGCTGATGCACACAGAAGGTTTTTCACCTTCATGAAGGTAAAAAAAACCTTGAGGCAAGTAA
Source organism: Pelophylax lessonae (assembly GCF_965119305.1). NCBI lineage: Eukaryota > Metazoa > Chordata > Amphibia > Anura > Ranidae > Pelophylax > Pelophylax lessonae. The sequence goes on from NC_138771.1 coordinate 588,301,715, forward strand.
CTCCTTATGATCTTTAAGCAAATGTATGACGCATCCTGTATGTCTTGCGATAAACTCTTTTTTGATATGGGGGGGGGGGGCTCCCCTCTTTCCGTGGTTGGTGCTTAAGTAACGATCTCCCCCTCTAGTAGTAACGCCAAAGACCATCTTTTATTCAGTTGGAATACTGTTTTATTTTTTTTAAATTACACTTTCAGCCTTGGATTTATATTGTTTGTATCTACTAACCTTATATCATTCAGCATTGTAACCATGAACCCAACCTGTATTTCAATGTCATCTTCAAAACCTTTGATAGAATAAAAAAATGTAATATATGTAAACTCTAACAATACCTTTCTCTTATTTGCTCCCCATTGGTCTTTTAAATTTACATTTGAAAGAGTTTTATTGTATATGTTCGACAAGAGCAAACAAAAAAGATCTGTTCATCCAGCCAGAAATCTTGTGAGCTGATAACTTCGTGTACCTTCTGCCTCTGGACTGTTATCAGTTAGCATTGTTAACCAAAAAATAAAACCCTTATAGGGAAATTTGTTCTCCTCTAGAAGTGGGATTTTGAGGGCAATTAATGAAATTACATATAAATAGCAAAAATATTTTATTGAATTTAATTTATATACATAATAAATAAATACCATTTAAAAACATAGAAAATGCCATTTCATACACATTCCAATGCATCATTTGTACAATTACTTCACAGGTATTACAGTGTTTGTTGAGAAGTGGTATTCCTCAACTACTGTTGAATGTATTCCGAGATGGATGCATATACCCAAAATTATGTACAGTAACTGGGGTATCCAACGCTTTTTTGAAATAATAAATAATCAATCCTTCCTCAGGGATATTTTATCCACTTCTGAAATACGCAATTTAATTCATCATAGAAACAATTTTTTTTGTTACTGTACATGATTTTGGGTGTTTTTAAATGGTATTTATTTATTATGTATATAAATTAAATTCAATAAAATATTTTTGATATGTATATGTAAATTCATTAATTTCCCTCAAAATCCCACTTCTAGAGGAGAACAAATTTCCCTATAAGGTTTTTTTTGGTTAATTCTATCAAGGGATGCTGGCAATTTAAATACCCCAATCATCTTGGTCAATCTATGTAAAATCAGTTAGCATTGTTCACTAACTTTGTGGACTACAAATCATCTTCCCCTGTAATGGTGAATTAAAGGAGGTGTTATTAGAGATGTCATTTTAGAACTTGAAGGGTGTTAATGGCAGGATTACCAAGTTAAAATAAAGAAATAAAGTTAAAAAAAAAAGAAAGGAAAAGTGTGAAACAGGAAAACTAAGGCAGCCAAACTCCAAATCTAAGGACTGGTAGGTTGCAATACTATCATTTCTTTTTTTTTTTTGCTATATACTCTCAGGTTATATTTCAATATCTGCAGACAGCTACTGTATGATTTATTTGTATCTATTTATTTTAGGTATTATGTAGCACCAAACAATTTACAAAGAGCTATACATATTGTACAGTCACATCATTCCCTGCCCAAAAGGAGCTCACAATCTATGGATTTAGTACTGATTTAGACATGAACCAATTAACCTACCAGCATGTCTTTGAAGTGTGGGAGGAAACCCACATAAGTACAGGGAGAACATGCAAACTCCATGCAGATGGTGTCTTGATTACCCACTGTGTTGTCCTCATTACCTGCACATGTGATAGTTTACCCAGATGTCTTTAAAGGCCATGCAGTCAAATTTCAATCATTGCTAGTTGTGTGCTCAGGTTTGCTGTACCTAGCCTTTCAACATGGGTGATATACGAATATAGCTTCAGGGATACTGGGGTGCAGGTTTGCTTCTTTTTTTAAATATACCAAGGCTGAGCAAGTTATTTCAGGCAGACCCTGACATTTACCGATCAGTTTGATGCTGCAAAGTTCTTCTTTTTCAGTTGCTAAGGAATTAGGCAACAACATGCAATCAACTTTGCGAAAGGTTCTTGCAATGCATATCAATGGCTATAACTGGCCGGAGAGTATTGCTTTTCCCACAAGCCCCATGTTTGGTTTGCCTTTCTTCTGCAAGGTGGGGGTCATGCAGCTTAAGTATGTAATACCTTTGCTTTTCTGGAAAATTATGGGTCTGTGATTAGGACAACAGGTGAGGCAGAGTCTGCTGGCTGCGTAGAGTCACCCATTGAAATTAATTACAGTATGTGGCATGCATATGTATACACTGGTACTTGCATAAGCACACACGTGCATATAGACTTACACCTCTGCAGGGCTTTTTTTTCTCAATGAAAAGGTGCAGGAACCCCCCCTTTTCCATTCACCCCTTACCTCCACCCCCTACCCACCTCCGAGAACCATCCCTTGATTCCTCCCTCTATCCACCTCCAAGTTCCACATCTTTTAGAAAGTACAGAACCAAGTATCATTTAGTAGTCATTTGTAAAGAAATTGTTAATGATAAGCTGTAACCAGCCAGCTATTGTTGTTGGGGGAACTATTTTTGCTGGCTGCTGGTGTCCTACTCCAAATGATAACCAGTTTAAGGTGGTCCTCCTTCCATTTGCCCACTAATCTACAGGATCCCTTCTCTCACTTACCATCAGTGTAAGGTGCCCTTTCTTCCAATGACCACCAATGTAAGGTGGTCCATTTTCCACTGATCACTAACATACAGGATCCCTTCTCTCGCTGGCCATAAGGGTAAAGGGCCAATACTGCAAATGATTACCAATGTAAGGTGGTCCTCTTTCCACTTGGCCACTAATCTACAGGATCACCTTTTCTCATTGACCATCAGTGTAAGGAGCCCTTTCTTCTAATGACCATCAATGTAATTTGATTTGTCTCCCACTGACCACTAATCTACAGGGTCCCTTCACTCACTGACCATTAGTGTACAAAGGGCCCTTCTCCCAAAGATCACCAGCATAAGATGCTCCTCCTTCCCCTGACCCCAAATCTCCAGGGTCCCTTTGCTTAGCAGACAGGGTGTATACCAGCTTAAAAGTGACTAAATCTGTGATGGCCGAGTGGTAGACGCGTTGGACTCGAAATCCAATAAGGGTTCCCTGTGCATGTTCAAATCCTGTTCACAGCGTGAGCTTTTAAAAAACATAACTGGTAAAGGAAAAATTAAAAATAGGCAGGAAAGTACTTTAAAACAAACCCTCATTCATTTCTGTATCTTCGAGAACTTTGAAAAAGTAAATTTCAAAAGTTTACAACACACCTCAGCACCTCATGCCCTTGTCATCTCATGCATTCAGTGCTGGAGGTGCTGGAACTGTGCAACCCTGCATTACCACTGAAAAAAGCCCTTCACCTCTGAATGGAGACAGTCTGCATCCAGGGGCATACATCTGTATGCCTGCACGTACTTACACACCAGGGGGGGGGGGGGGGGTTGCAAACAGAAAAAAGTAATAGGCATTGCTTTGCGGCAAAAAACACTGTAAAAAATTGCGTGACTTTGAGGTTGCAAAAGTGTGAAAGGGGCCTTCAGTAATTTAGGTATAATGTGCCCCCTTTCAATGCAGAGAGACCAGCGTGCCCCCTTTCAATGCAGAGAGACCAGCGTGCCCCCTTTCAATGCAGAGTGACCAGGGTGCCCCCTTTCAATGTAGAGAGACCAGTGTGCCCCCTTTCAATGCAGAGAGACCAGCGTGCCCCCTTTCAATGCAGTGACCAGCGTACATGCCCCCTTCAATGCAGTGACCAGCGTACATGCCCCCTTCAATGATGTGACCAGCGTACATGCCCCCTTCAATGCAGAGATTAGCGTGCGTGCCCCCTTACTTACCTGGAGCAGCAGCGGCAGTGGGCGGCTTCTCCTCAGTCCTGGCGGTGGCTTCTCCTCAGTCCCGGCGGCGCGTCTCCTCGAGTCCTCCCGCTCCCGCCTCCTCCTCGGCCAATGGCATGGGGTTTGCCTTGAGGCCAATCAGGAATCAGGTATTAGACCCGCTCCTTGATTGGCCAGGAGGAGGATCCGTGTGACAATAGTGAATTTTCGTTCGCTATTGTCACACAATGGGTGGAGTCGGGGCGCACTGCTCTGCGCCCCGGGTCCACCCTTTACTGCAGCCTATTAGAGCCTCAGGTGATCAGGTGATGCAAAAAAAAAGCCCCATTAAACTCCATGCGTCCGGTGCCCTGCATGCAGATTAGGGGGCCGGACGCATGGATAGGGGAGGCGGCGCCCCTGCGCCCCCAACACACCGGCCGCCACTGTTACACACGTACCAATGTATACCCACTTACAGCCACATCCTGTAATTGACTTATATGGGTGGCTGCAGGCAGCAGCTGTGGATCCCGGGGGGGGATACACCCAACTTTTCTGCCATACAGCCTCAGGCACCTGTGTGCATGAGACCTTGGGCTAGTCATACATTCACCGAAGATGAGCTGGCCAAATTTACATCAGCGTGTGGGCACCCCTACTCAACAGAAGCCAATTGTCTAATTGACATCTCCTGGACAATTTTCCATTGGTCAGCATTTTCCAGAACAATGTTTTCTGAGAATGTCCCAGTGAGGGTTAGTTCCTCCATCTACTTATGTTTGTGTAAATGGAGGAATCTGTAATTTATTTATTTTTATAGCTTTACATTGAAGTGTTGCATCTTTGAGAATAGGTACTCTCTTGGTTTGTGGATTTACTTTGCTTTGTTTTCCTAGTTTAACATTCTGGCTTGTGCTTGATTTATATTTGTTGTTTCCCTAATCAGCATTTTATATACACCTAAAAGAGAGCAGCACCACACTTGTTTAAAGCAGTATTACACCCAAAAGCAAAGACTTATTATATTGCAGTTTACCAATTCCTATAAGTGATAGCTGTATTAGTTTTCTTTTTTAAGTTTTATTTTTCCTTTATGTATGCCTGGTGATCCAGCCTGTAAGTCTCTTGTTTTTCAACAGCATTAGCTTTCTTGCAGTTACAGGGATGAGACAGACCATCTCTCAACCCCTCCACTGTGACCAGAGATCTGTGACTCCGGCTCTCTGCTCTCCCCTCCAGCGCTCACTGGAGTGCTGGGCTGTGGAGGGGGCTGGCTCAGTCTCTCAGGGGATCACTGAGAGGCTGAGCCAGATGCCAGTCCAGACATATGGTCGGGATCATTCTGACCCAAACCTGCATCGGCTGAGTGATGTTACTTGATAGTGGGCTTTAGCCTGCTGTCGGCTGAAAATGGGTCATAGGAGTGCAGAACAAAGTGCACACCATAGGATCCATAGGAGAAGCATGGCCAATGCAATACTTCTCCTTTAACCACTTCAATACAGTGCCCTTTCACCCCCTTCCTGCCCAAGCCAATTTTCAGCTTTCAGCACTGTCACACTTTGAATGCCAATTGCGCTACACTATACCCATATGAAATTTTTATCATTTCTTTCACACAAATAGAGCTTCCATTTGGTGTTATTTAATCACCACTGGGCTTTTTATTTCTTACTAAAAATAAGGAAAAACACAGAAAATTTTGAAAAAAAAAGTTTTTCTTATTTTCTGTCAGTAAATCTTGAAAATAAGTAATTTTTCTCCTAAAAATGATGTGCGCTGATGAGGCGGCACTGATGGGCACTGATAGGCTGCTGCACTGATGAGCACTGATGAGGTGGCACTTAAGGGCACTGATGAGGTGGCACTGATGAGGAGGTACTAATATGCTGCACTAATGGGCACTGAAAGGTGGCACTGATGAGCACTGATAGGCAGCATTGATGGGCACTGAAAGGTGGCACTGATGGGCACTGAAAGGCAGCACTGATGTGCACTGATAGGTGGCACTGACGGACAGCATTAATGGGCACTGACGGGTGGCACTGATGGGCAGCACTGATTGGCAATGATGGGCACTGGCGGGAAGCACTGATGGACACTGATGGGCAGCACAGATGAGCAGGCACTGATGGGCACTGGCTGGCAGCACTATGGGCACTGATTGTGGGCACTGATGGGCACTGTTTTTTTATTTTACTGTAATCAGGGCACTGATGATAAGTGCCCTGATTACCTGTCCTAGACTCCCCTTTGAGGAGGAGCCACTGATTGGCTCTCCTTGCCACACACTCTGACAGTGTGAGGCGAGGAGAGCCGGTACTTCCTCATTTACGTGTGACCGGCTGTGATTGGAAACCAACTGCACAGAGCAGATAAGTATAACATTTGTTATTTGTTATTTTTAAAGAAAAAAAAAAAAAAAACGAGACTTTGCTATCCACTTAAGCTTTGAAAAGATAACAAGATAAAAGCCAATTGGTTATCAATCAAAGCAGCTCCAGATTTTGCCTGCTCCAGTTGTGATAAATTCCCCTCTATGCATTTCCCAAAAGCAGAGGACCTGTAGAATCCAAAAAATAAATGGTAGTTTCCCATTTTTAAAAATTTTGTTACTGTTTATCAAACCAAAATTTTCACTAAATATAATTTATTGAACACAAACACAATATTTCCTTTATTATAAAAAGTAAAGTACTAGATTGTGTTGTGTAAATAAATAAGAAATTGATACCAATTGTGCCAAACCTGGAATTGCCCCCACCAAATGGGGAAAACTACAGCTTTCAAATTATTAATTGGCAAAATGATCTTCCGATGGCCGCAAAAGTGTTCCGGCGCTCAGCACCCAGGATGCTTTTTCTTAAAAGCTTGGAAATGGCTGAATACGGAGGAACAAGCTCACAGTTTGCAGCTTGTTTTAACTTATCTAGTGCCAAGATGTGTAGAAAACATACTTTTAAAAAATAAATAGGTAAAATATGTGTTTTTTGGGGGGAAAGGATTATAAATTGTATTTTTTGTATTTTTTTTGTATTATTCTTTATTTATATATGAATATACAGTAAAACCTTGGATTCAGAGTATCTTGGTTTGAGAGAGCTGTGCAAGACAAGCAAAATGTTTTAATACATTTTGACTTGATAAACAAGCGATGTCTTGATATATAAGTAGCGTCATGTCACAACTGAGTATAAAAGAGAAGAGAGGCGCCTCTAAGTATAGCAATTCGGCTACATTTAATGAAAGTACAACATTTAGCAACAATATAGCAAATCATAATGGATGATGAGTAAAAGATCCACATTTAAGGCTCCATGTACACGGGATGTTGTAAATGGCTGTTTAGGAGCAGTTGGGAGTTTTTTTTTTAGAAGCCCCTGAACCCATCTACTTTTTATCTTATCTGTCCATGTACACAGGGTCGTTTACAGTCATTTGCAGGCAGTTGAGTTCAGGGACGTTTTTTGGAACGCAATTATTTGCATTCGAACGTGTGTTTCCTGGCGTTTCAAACGCAGAAACGTGGCTGAACATGACCAAACGCGACCGAACGTGATGAACATACATTCAGCCACGTTATGTTTTTTTTCTGCCTCCATTTAAAACCAATGGTTCCCTATGGGAGCCTATTGATTTGAATGGAAGTTGCACCGCAAGTCGGATCAGGATGATCCGACTTGCGGCGTGACTTGCGCTATGAGAATCTTAAGGGGGAACTCCACGCCAAAAATGGGGAAAAAAACTGCGCGGGGGTCCCCCCCCAGGTTCCAAACCAGGCCCTTCCGGTCCGCTATGGAATTTGAGGGTAGCCCCATGCCGAAAAAACGGCGTGGGGTCCCCCCCAAAATCTATACCAGACCCTTATCCGAGCATGCAGCCCGGTAGGGCAGGAGGGGGGAGGGGACGAGCGAGCGGCCCCACCCCCCCTGGACCATACCAGGCCACATGCCCTCAACGTGGGGGGGTGTTGGTGCTTTGGGGCAGGGGGAGTTCTGCACCCCCTACCTCAAAGCCCCTTGCCCCCACGTTGATGAGGACAAGGACCTCTTCCCCACAACCCTGGCCAGTGGTTGTGAGGGTCTGCGGGCAGGGGGCTCATCGGAATCTGGAAGCCCCCTTTAACAAGGGGGCCCCCCAGATCCCGGACCCCCTCCCTATGTGAATGGGTATGGGGTACACTGTACCCCTACCCATTCACCTCATAAAAGGCAGTGTGTGTAAATAACGTCAGGAGACGTTTTGGAAAGTTTATTAAAAATCTTCTTCCGGTCTTCTCCTGCTCTGGTCTTCTCCCTCTCCTGTCTTCTGGTCTTCTGCTCTTTTGCTGTCCGCTCTTCTGCTGTCCAATCTTCTGCTCTTTTGCCTCCTCTGGTCTTCTTCTTCTTCCTCCTCCGACGATGTCTCCGGTGATTATGACGGTCTCCGGTCTCTGCAGCTTGTTATATAGCCATTGTGGGCATGGCCCCCCGATGACGTCATCGGTGGTGAGGAGGATGGTCTATGTGGACAACTTTACCCCGGATGTCTGCATTCTTAGATGTGCCTGTTTTAACTACTTGCCGACCATCCACCGCACTGATGTGCTTGTTTTACCTACAGCGCTCGCACCCCCATTAGGCAGCGGGGAAGCCGATCCACAGGACCGGCGGCCGCAATTGCCGCCGGGCACCCGCGATCGCTCCCCGTGGAGAGAGAATGAGTGTTTACAACAGCAGACCGTTGTTCTCTCTGGAATGAACACAGAGCGCCTGTGATCCTCCTATTTAGGATCACAGGTCTCTTTGTTGATTCCACAAGCCCATCCCCCTCCCACTTAGAAACACCCCCTAGGCTCACACCTAACCCTTTGATTGCTCCTGGTGTTAACCCCTTCGCTGCCAGTGTCAATAGTACAGTAACAGTGCATATGTTTAGCACTGATTACTGTAGTAATGTCACTGGTCCCCCCAAAAGTGTCAAAAATGTCAGTCAGGTGTCCGATCTTTCCGCCGCAATGTTGCAGTCACGCTAAAAATCGCAGATCGCCGCCATTACTAGTAAAAAAAATAAATAAATAAAAAATGACATAAAACTTTCCCGTAGTTAGTATTATTATTATTATACAGGATTTATATAGCACCAACAGTTTGCACAGCGCTTTACAGTGTGGGGGAAGACAATACAGTTACAGTACAATTCAAAACAGGAAGAATCAGAGGGCCCTGCTCGTTAGAGCTTACAATCTAGAAGAAAGTAGACGCAATAACTTTTGGGCAAACCAATCAAATAATGCTTATTGGAATTTGTTTTACCAAAAATATGTAACAGAATAAAAATTGGTCTAAAAGGATGAATAAATATGATTTTTTTTTGTTTAGGGAATGTTATACTGTATAATAGAATGTGAAAAACTTTTTTTTTTTTCAGAATTGTTGCTATTTTTTTGTTTATAGCGCAATAAATAAAAATCGCACAGGTGATCAAATACCACCAAAAGAAAGCTCTATTTGTGGGGAAAAAAGGACATCAATTGTATTTGGGTACAGCGTCGCACGACCGCACAATTTGCCGTTAAAGTAACGCAGTGCCGAATCGTAAAAAATGGCCTGGTCATTAAGGGGGTAAAACCTTCCGGGGCTGAAGTGGTTAAAGAAAAAAAAAGGATATTCGGTGTTTATGAGCATTTTTGAGCCATAAGCTTTATAGTTTATATGGATTATAGTTTTGCTAATAAAAGCTAAACAACTGGTTCTACAGCCAATGCTACTGTCATTTTTATAACGTCCAGTGTGCATGAGGCCTCAAATAAAATAGAAGTTTTCCTTAGATACATCATGATATTATTTTCTGTAACACAAAGTACAGTTCCAACAATAGTCAGAGTATTGTTACAGTGACTTCAGGAGGAAATATTTGGCAGTGATGACTACAAAAGTCATCTTTGGTTTTTGGGACTTCTTGGCCAAATTGTTTTTGCAAAATGAAACATTACTTATATTATACATAGCCAGGAGAATAGATAAATATTTTCTAGGAACTGTGATTAGGCATACTGTATATCATCGCTCATATAATAGAATAAATTAATATAGCATAAATAAATATTAAATGAAGCTAGAACTATAAATAAATTATGATAAAAGCAGTAGGGAATAACTGTGAAGAACACTTTGCTGTACTGACAACCCTGAGATCTGGGTCATGAAGTCAGAGATGTATGGAAAGTCTTTAGGCAGGCACATAGATACCTACTATAAGTAAAACATACAAAAGCTAGTTCTGCTAGATCCTTTTTTTTTTGTTGATATTATCAACCACCTGCCAACCGCTCGCCGCAGATTTACTACTCAGCTGCGCGAAACGACGTAGTCCTACGTTGGTCGCGCACGTGGTGCTGGGGGGGCAAGTGCACCAGCGGCAGCGCGCTCCTGCCCCCACTAGGCAGCAGGGAAGCGGATCCATGGAACCGGCTGCCGCTATTGCCGCCGGGCACCCGCCATCGCTCCCTGCTGAGAGAGAAGGACGGTCAGCTGTTGTAAACACAGCTGACCGTTCTCTCTGGAATGATCATAGAGCGCCTGTGATCCTTCTATATAGGATCACAGGTCTCTGTGGTCATTTCACAAGCCCATCCTCCATACAGTTAGAAAAAACTCCCCTAGGCTCACACTTAACCCTTTGATCACCCCCCCCCCCCCCCCCGGGTTAACCCCTTCCCTGCCAATGTAATTATTACAGTAAAAGTGCATATTTTTAGCACTGATTACTGTAGTAATGTCACTGGTCCCCCCAAAAGTGTCAAAAATGTCAGTCAGGGGTCCGATCTGTCCGCCGCAATGTTGCAGTCCCGCTAAAAATCGATGATCGCTGCCATTACTAGTAAACAAAAATAAATGAATAAAAATGACACAAATATTTCCCCTAGTTTGTAGACATGATAACTCTTGCACAGACCAAACAAAACACGTTTTTTGGGATTTTTTTTTTTACCAAAAACCTGTAGCAGAACACAATTTGGCCTGAAAGGATGCAAATTTTTTATTTTTTTATTTTTTTTTTATTGGGAATGTTATATAGCGGAATGTGAAAAATAAGGTTTGTTTTTTTGTTTTTTTCAGAATTGTCGCTCTTTCAAATATCACCAAAAAGAAAGTTCTATTTGTGGGAAAAAAAGAACATTGATTTTATTTTGGTACAGTGCCGCACGACTGCACAATTTTCTGTTAAAATAACGCAGTGCCGAATCGCAAAAAATGGCCTGGTCATTAAGGGGGCAAATTCTTCCGGTCCAGAACTGGTTAAGAGATTTTTTTTTTCTTTAATATTATTTTATCCCTGATTTTGGATCAACAGTCTCTTTTAACTGCTGCCCACAGTGCCGTCCATTCAGACTGTAGTTCTTAGTAATGCAAGCATTGCAGTGTGCCGATCCAAGCATCTAAGACTCAGATCAGATATGCCCACTGTGCAGCATAGGTAAGCCAGGAGTCTGATCCATTAACACCACGCCCACATTGAGGACCATTCAGACCTAAAATCCAAGGACATGATGGGATTTGTAGTCTTAAGAAGCTGTAACAAACACTAACAGCATAGCTGCCAACTGTCCCGTTCTTTGCCGGGACAGTCCCGGCAAATAGGACCCTGTCCCGAGTAATTTACTCTGATACTTTGGCCTTATGTTTGAAATTCCCTTTTCAATTTCCTGTAATTCTCTCTTTATTGAGTAGACCCTATAATCTGATGATAAGTAGGCGGAGATTAATTATGCAGAGTGGGCAGGGCTTTAGGGAAATGGGTGTGGTAAGTAATTGATAGCTGTGCTGCAAAGTGTCCCTGAAATTTTTTTTTAAATGTTGGCAACTATGTAACAAGAAGTGATGTCACTGCTTCAAAGATACCTCCTCTGAGATCCTGGAGATAGAGGAAGAATCTATGCAAAGAGATGACATCACAGCTTTTTAAAACTGTGAGTTTTATGTTTAATCAAGCTTTATTAGCAAGATGTGTACAATATAGGTTTGCAAAACAGAGACGGATCAAATGAAGACAGGTATGCTCACAAGTTGACATCTCTGAATTATGGCACATGAAGCGTGAGGCAAACTGAAAGATATTGTCACATAACAGTAGCGAAGCATGTAACGAGCGAGCGCTATGAGATAGGAGCCGCTAGCACAAAAAGGTGAATATATACCTTCTAAACAGTGAAACAAAAAACAAGTGCAGCGCATAATAATAATTATATTATGTTTATAATATAATAAATTATAATATAATTTATTTTATTTTTATATTATTTATAATATAATAAATATAATAATTATAATTAAATTATATTAATATTATGATAATAATAAATAATAATGATAATATATAAAA